>NC_057814.1:229805387-230105387 GCF_018294505.1 Triticum aestivum | reverse complement strand
TAGTGGGTGGGAGCGATTTCGGCCGCGCGCATGTGTGCTTAGGTGGCCATTGTGTATGAATGTTTTTCGGAGGCGGTTGCGTGGCGTCTAGATGAAGCTACAAACCTACCCCGGTTTAGACCTTTGGACGTCGGGCCGGTAGGTTTCACGGGTCGGAGTTATTAGAAAAGTAATTTCCTTGTACTATCAAACATTGGTCTCACGCGGTTTCGGGCGAGCAGAGGCTCTTTTGGCGCTTCGTTCGAAATTTTGAAACACAAGCATTCACGTTTAGAGTACTCTTCTACTTTGAGGATTGACCTAAATAGACAACATTAAATTTGACCTTGTATGTTTGAAAACCTCATTAAATTATGCACTTCTTTTTGAAATTTTGACACTTGAAAATCCTATAACTACGATTATTTTGGAATGGAGGAGCTAAATTTGAATCTATTTTGTACACGACCACATATGCTATTATGTACAAAATCAGAGCAAAGATTGGTGCCCCCATAATTTAGGTATGATTTACAAATGCCATGATATCAAATTCAAATAATTGAATGGACTTCATGTTGAATTTGATTTTTTTTAAACCACCTTAATTTGAATTCAAATGTATGATAGTTCATAGGTAGCTATTTATAATGTTCATTGTGTAACTTTCGTATGTATAATGTGCTTTGCACACACAACATGAATTATACTCACGTTTATATTCGATTGCTAAAGCGATGCATTCGCTGGAGTTCAAAATACTAACTATGTGGATCAATTGTGTCGAATAATAACATAGACATGCTCAAATTCGATAGAATCTAGATGTCTGATGGATCAATGACCGTTCCTTACGCGAATTGCAAATATCATGATACCATCCTAATATTTGGATACAATTTATATCTTTAATCAATGTGTACAGCAGTCTTGTACGTGTAGTTTCACTCTCCATCGGTGGTATCTGACACATGCTCACACACTCTCTCCCGAGGTGTCTTTCTCGCACACATGCTCTCGATATAACCCTCCCTCCCTCTCGTAACTATTTACGACTGTTTTCACTAACCTTTATCACAAGCACTCTTCCTCTCGCAAGCATACACACGCACAATCCCCATCGACCCTTTCTATATACATAGACCTGCCTACGTGTCTCATGTACGCACATTATCTTTAGGCCTGTCTCTCACACATTGTCTCACACCTCTCTTCCTAATCGACGAGTATGATTCTAGCAGAGCATTCTGTATGATGCCCCTTAAAGTTAGGTTGGATGAATAGTAATATCATAGATAAAGGGGATACCTTAGTCCGAGAACCTAGGGTTACAAATCCTAGCCAACTTTGTCAGTGGACATAGAGTCCTTCACAATTATGCTATCTTTGTCTTGTATGACTAGTCATCCATGGGTCTCCCCAAATGCGTCACGGGCCGACCAATGTGGCGCAGGACGAAACCGAACGAAGGGCCTCACCTCGACCCACCGGACCTCACGCGGTGACACACCCTCTGCCCCCACGTCTCGTTATCTTCTCACACCCACACATACCAACACAGACACCACACACAAAAATATATTCTCCTGGTGCCTCTATCCACTCCCCCCATTGCATATACACACTCAAGGGAATCTCTCGCCGTGACGTCATATTCGTCTCTCTCTCTCTAGACCACTCTCATTTCTCGTGCTATCTCTCCCACGCCCCCCCCCCCCCGCCGGCCCCTCTATCCATGCCTCTCTCGAATACGTAATACACACACATACCTCTCTAGGCCCTGCCAAATGCATCAACTACACATTCACACATGTTACATCACGTACCCCATTGATCTAAAAAGCCCTCTCTTCACGTTTATTTCACATACAACATTCCTTTTGAATAAAGTGTGGCCAACAAAATATTTTATAATTTCTACATATATACAACATTACAAAGTTATATGGAGGAGTATGAACGCTTTCATTGCATGGTGCCCACAATGATATTTATTCCGCATTGTGAATTTGTATATTTTTATACTATATATAAAGTTAGTCATAATAAAGAGAAACGAAGAGCATCTCTCTCTCCATCGCATACCCCCCCCCTCTACGCCCCTTTCACGTACGCACACAAACTAGCCAGGTCCTCTAAAAGTAAGCCCCCAGCACATTCACGCATGTTTCATCTCTCTCTCTCGCGATATATACAGTGACGATTATTGTATTTGAAGTGAAAGCACGATACGTACATTGGACTTCAGAATCCACTCATTACGGTCACCATTTACGTTTTCTGGTTATTATACAGTCACGGGCTCACCGTACAACTCTGTATTTGCTCAAGACACAACTAGTTGACCAGTTAAACGCTCCACGTGGCACCTCTAGTGTTGCATCACATTATCTCACTACCATCAGGCCCACCTGTCGGCTTGTATCTACTCTACAGCTACACTCTTATAAAATACTAGCAAGATGCCCATGCGTTGCACGGAACATCAAGATGCATTTGTATGAATAGTTTATCTTGTGGGATAAAAGGATGAACAAGGGAAGGCCTTATTTGCAAGTGTGGAGAGGGGTGTGGGTATCTTTTTGCAAAATTGCCATAGTTTCCTTCCTATCCGTCAGATATAGATCGGACGGCCTATATTGCAGGATGGCAGGCACACGATCATCACCGACTATGCTTTTTATAAGAGTAGGGATAAAATACACTCTTATAAAAAACAGAGTTGGTGATGATGGTGTGCCTGTCATCCTGCAATATAGGCCGTCCAATTTATATCTGACGGATAGGAAAGAAACTATGACAATTTTGCAAAAAGGTACCCACACACCTCTCCACATTTGCAAATAAGGCCTTCCCACTACAAGAAATATGTCAACTAGTGACCTTCTGTCAGTGACCCTGGAAGAATTGGTCATAGATCTATGACCATTTGAGACCAATTGGTCAAAAGCTGTTCGGGGGGCTCCAAACCCTAAACCATTGCGACCATTTTGGTCAGAAAGGTCGTAATTTCCTTACACGAAATGGTCATAAAGAAAATAGCGCTAGTCCGCTGCCTTATTTCTAGTTGTTAACGACCAATATAGATGGTCATAGCCTTGTAAATTGTGGTGGGTTGCGATGACTGGGTGCCATCTCATCAGTTTTGCCTATGTGTCATGTCCATGTGTCAATTTTTGCCCTAGGTTGTGAAGCAACCTATATTTCTGTTATTCCAAAAATTTCCAAAAAATTCTCACAAATTGTTTGGATCCTATCTTCATCAAATATGTCAAAAACCTTCCTTGCCTAGTTCAAAAATAATTCAACAATATTTATTTTCCTATTCTGTTCAGAGCAGCACTTTGTGAAGGAAGTACTACTTTGGCATGTCCAAATAGTATCCATTTTCTACAGTGCTTTCCTATGCCCGAATAACCATCCTACACCAAATGCCAGCTCAATCCATTCATTATTTTGAGCCCAGCTTCAACATTCGTATTTATGTCCAGTGTGGTACTTTGCAAAGCAAGTACAACCTAGGCTCCTCCTTTGAGCTGAAAATTTGTGAAGATGGTCTTCTTAGTAACTGATCATCCTCAGCCAGAACTCACGCCCATTAGCCATGTACATTTCCTGTACCGCTAATCAAACACTTGGCTGCTAATTCATGTTTGAGCATCGATTGGTCTCCTCGTGAGAATCTTATGTTGTAATTTTCTTCCTAGCACCTACCTGGGGAGTGCCCAACCCACTAGACATGCCTAGGCCGCCCAAAACACATGGCAACGCCACTGTCACGCGGTGACCACGCGGCGGGCATGCGAGTTTACGCGCTCTAGAGTTGGGGCCCTCGGCCACCGCCCAAACCTCGACGTATCGCCACCAAACCATGTATTTATGATTAAATAGGTACTTATGTAAATAGAAATGATTTTTGGAAAAAATAAATAGCAAACTATGAGGCAGCTGCAGTTCAAATTTGACCCGCTTCCACCTGAATCGGCGGAAATTTGTCTTTTTCACGAGAGGTGGATCAAAACTTTTTACACCCAACCATTTTGTCAATTGTGCATTAAATATGTCCTAGTATTTTAGAAAATTGATTTGGTCCAATTTTGCAACAATTATTTGGGAGGTCCTTCACAAAAAAACCTCCTTTTGGGCACTCGAAAAATGGAAAATGGTTTTTTCGTCCAAAGAAAATGAAAACTTCCTTAGGCAATATTGTTTGCCATTCCAAGATGCACCATTGTGCACAATATGAGATCATTTGAACAAACTATGCCATGAATGTGGCCATAAGATAGATCATTTGGATTGAAAGCCATTGATCTCCACACGTGATAGCTCGTTTCTGAGAACACTTTTTTAAAATAATTGCCTTATTACAAGTTTATTATTTTTCCTCGGAACTTGGCCACATATAATGACACAATGCGAAGGTTTCCCAATATTTTGGATTTTTTTCGAATTTTTTATGCCGTTTCAAAATGCGGTCAAAACGGCGGGAATGACCGTTCCTAGCTAGTGGATGAATCTTGGAATTTTTTTGGTGTTTCTATGATTAAATAGATACTTATGTACCTAGAAATGATTTTTGGAAAAAGTAAAGAGCAAACTACAAGGCAGCTACAGCTCTAATTTGACCTGCTTCCAGCTGAATCGGCGGAAATTTGTCTTTTTCACGAGAGGTGGATCAAAACTTTTTACACCCAACCATTTGGTCATTGTACATTAAATATGGCCTAGTATTTTATAAAATTGATTTGGTCCAATTTTGCAACAATTATTTGGGAGCTCCTTCACAAAAAAACCTCCTTTTGGGCACTCGAAAAATGGAAATGGTTTTTTCGTCCAAAGAAAATGAAAACTTCCTTAGGCAACATTGTTTGGAATTCCAAGATGTACCCTTGTGCACAATATGAGATCATTTGAAACAACTATGCCATGAATGTGGCCATAAGATTGATCATTTGGCTTGAAAGCCATGAATCTTCACGCATGATAGCTCGTTTCTGAGAACACTTTTTTAAAATAATTGCCGTATTAAAAGTTTGTTATTTTTCTTGGGAACTTGGCCACATATAATGAAACAATGCAAAGGTTTTCCAATTTTTTGATTTTGTTTTGAATTTTTTATGCCCGTTTCAAAATGCGGTCAAAATGGCGGGAATAACCGTTCCTAGCTAGTGGTTGAATCTTGGAATTTTTTTGGTGTTTCTCTGATTAAATAGATACTTATGTACCTAGAAATGATTTTTGGAAAAAATAAATAGCAAACTACGAGGTAGCTACAGTTCAAATTTGACCCGCTTCCAGCTGAATCGGCGGAAATTTGTCTTTTTCACGAGAGGTGGATCAATTTTTTTTACACCCAACCATTTGGTCAATTGTGCATTAAATATGTCCTACTATTTTAGAAAATTGATTTGGTACAATTTTGCAACAAATATATGGTAGGTCCTTCACAAAAAAATCCTCTTTTCGGGCACTCGAAAAATGGAAAATGAATTTTCCGTGCAAAGAAAATGAAAACTCCCGTAGGCAACATTGTTTGAAATTCCAAGATGCACCATTGTGCACAATATGAGATCATTTGAACAAATATTTGATAGGACTTTCAACTCATTTTGAGCACTGAAAAATGGAATGAAATTTTTATCTTGAATCGATCACGACCAATTTATATGGTCATAAGGTCATCAAATGGTTTGTTGCGTTCTGATTGGTCCATGAGCATATCACGCGGATCATGCATCAACCGCCATAGGATGCTTCCAGATCCGACGGCAGAGCTCACCCCCTAAGCCAACCGCAGCCCAACTACCCAAACCCAAACCCGCACCCGCACTCCTCCTCCCTCGGCTCCTCGCCGCCGCCACCTCCTCCCCCTTCCAGATCGAGACAGAGCGAGAGCTCGCCTCCTCCCTTCCAGACCGCTGCCGCCACCTCGCACCGGTGGAGCTCGCCGCCGTCCATGGCCTCCTCCACGCCCTCCTTTTCTCACCCCTCCCCTTCCCTCACCAGAAGGGAGAGAAGAACCCGAGGGAGGGAGATCCAACGCGATCCAGCCTCGGCCTCCACTGCCTCGGCCTCGCGCCTTGCCGGAGCAGCTCTGCCGTCGGCCGAAGTCGCGCAGGTCGCCGTGTTCCCCCGCTCTTCTTCCTTCCTCTGTTTATCTCTTCCTTTTTTCTCTCAAGTCTCAACCCCCCTCTGTACTTCTCTTTGCAAGGAGGCCGCCATGGACTTCCTCGTCGAGCCATCGCCGGAGCTCCAAGTCCGCGCCGCTCGAAACCTTCTTCAACCTTCGTCAGCCCTTGTTCCTCCATGCCCCGCCGAGCGCATGCCAAGCTGTCGCCGCGTCGAGCTCCACCGCCCAAGTCCGTCGTCCCGCCGGCCGCCGGACCTCCCTGGCTGTCTTCCTCCACTGCATCTAGTCGCTCCTCGAACGCATCAAGTCCCCCTGCATCAAGCGCCGCCCTCGCCAAGACGCATCAAGCGTTGGTGCTCTTCTGCCTCATCGGGTGGATGACACCCAGCGCACTCACGCGCGTGGGATCAAGGGCGTTGACCGCGCCCCTGCCTGGGCAGATCGCCAGCGCCTCCCCGCTCGATCCCCTGCTCGACCGCTCGCATGGTACGCTCCCTCGCTCCCTCCGTCCCCTCTCCTCGAGTTGATGAGATCGGAGAGAAGCCGACGAGCGGCCGTTTGGTGCAGCACGGGACAGCGGCCATGTGCTCTGCTCAAGGACTTGTTTTAATCCTGATATATCTGATGAAATAGTACTTCTCTACTTCACTGTTCAATCAGGCGATGCAGAATCCCAGTTCCAGAATGTTTTTCAAACTATATTTGCTAGAAAAATGATCTTATATTATTTACATGGGTCAATCTCGACCATCATGATTCCTAATCTAATAAGGTTGGTTGTGTGCTCTCCTTGCAGCAGCCTGAGCTCCGGCGAGGTTGATCTGGACGGCTCGGCAGCGTCACCGGCGGTGAGAACCCCCTCCCTTCGCGGCTATGGACGAACTGGTTTGCGTGTTGCCTCCTGCATTTTGTGCTCGCGTTGTGGTGGTTAGGTTAATGAAAATTGAACTAGTTAACTACTGTAAGCGATTCTGCAATTGTTTGTGGATCTGGCAGCAAGCAGTATGAACCATAGTTTAGCTGCTTTAGATAACTACTACTTTGGTTAAAAAAATTAGTAGGACTTCATCACAGTTCTTCTATAGTTCCCTTTAGCTGCTTTAGATAACCATAGTTCTTCTGTAGTTGTAGCTGGACTGTTAATTTGGTACTCCGTCACATCGGTGTGGGTTTTGGCAGTACGAGTGTACTGCCACAATGTCACCAGCTGGTGTAATTGCAACCAGTAGAAATGAGAATATAGTATTGGCAATTTGGCATAATATACACCTGAGTCGGATAAGACTTAGGACAATGTCCTTTGAGGCTGCAGAAGATTAGTTGCTAGTTGCTACCATGTGCGTAGGATAAGATCAGATGCTGCTGCTGCAGGATACTTATCCTCTTTGTATGGCAATATGCTTATTTTCCTTGGTTCCAACTACGCAGCGAATTCTCTTTCAAAAAAATGTGGCGCATGCATGAGGATCAATCCTGTTGACTGCGTGACAATCATGTTTCTCATCATTGTAATTTTTGGTTTTGAAAAAAAATACATGTTTTCTTGATCTTCTGTTAAGTCTGTTTATTTATAAATTCAACTTCCATGTTTTTTTAGAGGCAAACCTGAAGACTGACCCCCAATGTTTCCGTGCAGGTAGTAACTCTAATAGGCCACTACACTTTCCAAATTCCAATGCTCGCGTGTTGGTCGTTCCCAAGTTTTCACTACCCTGAGTATGTACTCTACCATACATTTCCAAAAATTCTTCCTCTCATTCACCTGATGCATACTTGTTCAATGTGTTTCCGTGAAGTTATTAGACATGCAATACTTTTGAAATACCCATACTGTAACTGGCCAAAGAACTAGAAGCAAAAGACATACAGTACATCACTTTTCAAATGCTCAATATTGTAGCTGACACACTAGAGAACTAGAAGAATAACCTGGATTAGAAACACTCGCTGGGTGCTTCCCTTGCCCCTGGCAATGTCAATGAATCACAGTGGTACTGTAGGCACCAAGGAAATTGTGGCATGTTATTTAATTCGTTTATTCATTTGTTGCAGTCTGTGCACTGTTGTGGTGAAACTCTAGTGTTTCTGCAACCTACAAGTGTGTATGGGCACTAATTTCTAGAAGTATTTGAGTTGACATCTTTGTTGGCTTAGATAGTACAGAATTTTGAAGGGCGGTTGATTTGCTTCTGGTTTTTGAAATAGAGCTGACTATAGTTATGCATAAACAAGAATATGCTTGTAACTGGTGAAAAATAGACCAGCTTTGCAGTTTGCCACATTGGTGATGTAAATGCCCCTAACTGATGATATCTTAGCAAGTGCTTGCTGTGATGTTTAACCTTGTTACTATCGTCCATAAGTATTGCCGTTGATTTTGATATATGGGCACTAGTGTTTCCTGCTTACAGCAAGCTATGTATTGTACATGTGTCCATTTTACCTATGTAAATAGTTTGTTTCATACCTAGTAACATGTTTCCTCATAATGAATTATTTGTGCCATGTGAATCATTGTTGCTATCCTGCTACTAATGGATACAGGGATGAAATGCACAGTTTCCTGTCAAGTAGTGTTTGTTTGGTGACAGAATGTTGTTTTTTCCTTCCAAGTATAAAGCTCCTTTCATGTAGTGATGATACTACATCTATTTCATTTCATGTTTATGCCTCTTCCAGAAAATGTGTTGCACCTACAGTAATCAATCTAACTTATCCATTTTATTTTATAGGCCTTCGAGTACAAGAGGCTGATGCTTGACTATAACAGCGAACACGACCAACAAGTTCCGCCAGCGTGAGGCAAGCGACGACATGCTCGGTTACCCCCACCTGTGAGTCGCGCTCCCCTGCCCTGCCGCGCCTCTGTGAGTCGCTCTAGATTCGGGATCACTGCTAGATACTCGGCACTGGAAACGATCAGATATTCAGATGATATGTTAGTTTTTGTGGTTTCTGATAGGCCCGCTGCATCTGTTGGCGTTTAATGAAGTTGCACAACAAGATGATGCTTACACTGCTCCTGATGTACAAGATAACACAGATGTTCCTAATATCTTTGAGAACCATCACGTCAATGATGCCGGTGAAAAGATTGCCTGTCGTGCTGTGGACATACAAGAGTTGATCAAGAAGAAGCCAACGTTTGAGGACATTGAGGAGGAAGAAGAAGATGACACCATGGGGAATTACGATTCAGACTGATACACATGGCGAAGATGTTGACGCTGCTACTGGGATGATGATTACATTGCTTTTGTCATATTTGCCTGTCAGAAGACTTTTTTATCTACTATGTGAAATTGTGTTTGCTATGACAACTGAAACCTGATGAACATGTTGTTTAGTATTTTCATGTGAGAACATCACTTGTTATGTATGCTGATTTGTGTTTGGTGATTGTATGACGACTAAAACATGATGACATTGTTGTTTAGTTGTACTCATATTTGGCTGTGAAACTTGAATTTGATGACATAGTTTGCTGTTGGACTGCAATTTGCTCGACGTCTTCGAATGAGAACAAAGCTGACCCGACAGGGCCTCTGCTAATTTATTTATTTATTACCAAAAGGGCCTCTGCAATTTATTTATTTATGAGCAAAAGGGGATACCCCCTGATTTCCATTGATAGAAATCATTAGATGTTCACAACACTATGCCCAGCCCGCTACACAGGTTTCATTCATTACTAGTTTCAGCAAAGTGCTCATGTCATAGCCACTGAATACATCACGAGTGCTACATACACTGCAAATAAAGAGACAATCATCCTATAGAGCACATCGATTTTGCCCATTATCTTCACAAGCTCTTTCATCTCCTCATTGCTGTCAAGGTTGTTCAGCAGTTGTTGCTTGGCCATGATCAGAGGAAATGCATCTTTAACCTTCTGCTCTGCATCTTCCTCTTCTGTTGTTCCTTCAGTTACTTGTCCAACACCCCAACCTGCTGGTATTTGGATTCCTCGGCTAACCAAATAATCAGCGTAGTTGCACTCCCCCACATCAGCAACTTTCCAGAAATACAAATCACATGAATCTTCCCTTTTCTGCACAAATCAAATTGGAAGATCATCAACCAAACTATTAAAAAACTCAACAACTGAAAGCAGCAGAACAACACTTAAACATATTATTACCCCATGATTCGGGCATTTGTAGAAGACTCGGCCAGGGTTGAGGATTGTGGTTGAGACGCGACGGATGACTCTGTGTGATTTGCAGCAGTGGCACCACACTAACGGCAGCGGGTTGCGATGAGCAACCGGCTACGGTGCACATGCCAGCGGGGGTGTTATGAGACCCACAGGCGATGGTACGGGTGGCGAGTTGGCACATATTTGGTTGTTGCCTGCTGAAGAGCAGGTGGACGAGCAGCCACCGGACATGGTTGCTGCGGCCAGAGCTTCTGATGCTAGGCAGAGTAAGTAGAGAAGAGGAGAAGCGAACATTCAATATGTCAGTTTCATTACTTGCAGAGTAGCATAGCACCATATATAGTCATAGTCTAGGTTTGGATTCGAACCAGCTACAGGAGCACGTCTCTCTTTTTTCTAAAACTCAGCAATGTCTCTTTACTGGTACACTAGCTTGTTCTGTACACCTTCTCAAGTCTTTGATTCCTCCACCTGACATCTGGGACCCACCGGAAGGGCCTCTGTATTTCGTGAAAAAAACGTACCCCCCGCTGACAGGTCGGACCCACCAGCTATCTTCGCACGCAAGGAAGTGCCTCCTTATTACGCACAAAAAAATGAATACTCCCCCTGCCAGCTGGAACCCAATATAGTGGGAGGCTGGCTTGTGGGCCTACCAAGTTGACAGGGACAGAGGGCTTTGTCAACTTAGTAAATATGAACGATTCTAGCTCCAGTTACCGTACGATGTTCATCCAACGGTAGTAGTGCTTCTTCAACCTCTCGTCTTCTTGCTCTAGCCGCCCAAATCAGCGCCGGTCGTGCCGCGTGCTCCTGCCTCCCATGGCCGGTTGTGATGCTACGGAGGCCTCACCGCCCCCTACTACTCCCACCATTGGCCAGGGCATCCCTCTACTCACCCACACCCCCTGTTATTCTGCGGCGACGACAGCCTCACACCGCAGCCAAACCAGTGAACCCTCGTACTCCTCTCCGCGTGGGCATCCACTGCCGCGTCTTCCCCGGCTCCGCGTCGTCCCCTTCCTAGGCCTCGCCGTCGTCCACCGCCTTGGTGCTCTCGGTGCG
Organism: Triticum aestivum; assembly: GCF_018294505.1. Classification (NCBI taxonomy): domain Eukaryota; kingdom Viridiplantae; phylum Streptophyta; class Magnoliopsida; order Poales; family Poaceae; genus Triticum; species Triticum aestivum. Next base: position 230,094,051 of record NC_057814.1, on the reverse strand, counting down.
GCATGGTCAATGTGGTCAACGACCGACTTCCATCGGAAGAGTACTTTACGTGGAGAGGCTGACAGCTGGGTCCACGGCCGCAGCTGGGTCCACGGCCACATCCCAGTTTTTTTGTGATTTGCCAAGTAAGTCGCTTTGTCAGGCCTGTTGGGCTGCAAATCTTTCAAGACGAGGAGAGCTTCATTCGGCTGGCCGAGAAAATGGCCTATTAGTAATGAGAAATGGGTTGTACATTTTTAAAACACATCAAACCGGCAATTAGTTTCAAATTTCTTTTTTTCATTTCGAGATTTTAAATAGCATTGATTTTTATGCATGGACAATTTGTTGGATTTTATATTGATATACATTTATTTTTAAAATTAGTTTGAATGTGACTCGAAATTTCGGGATTAAAAACAGTTCGGGCCGCACCGAAATATGCAAAATTTCGTATAATTTTTTAACCGTGGCCACAATATGGGCTGTAATGCTAACAAAAAGAATATGGGCTCCAAAAAAACCTTAAGAATTAGCAAATGGGCTGTAAATTATTAGAAATAATGGTAGATGGGCTGTATGATGTTTTCCATAGATTTGAGGCTTTCCTAAAAAAAAGGTTGACGCACAAGCAGTGACTGTTGGATGTCTATCCAACGGCCGTCGTCCTTCTTCAATCTCTGCTCTTCCTGCTCCAGCCGCTCAAACAAGCGCCGGCGGGACTGCCTGCTCTCTCCTCCCCGCGGCCGGCTGTGCTGCCGCACAGGCCTCACCGCCCCACCGTACTCCCATCGCTGGCCTAGCCATCCCTCTACTCACCCACACCTGTTGTTATTCCCCGGCGATGGCAGACGAACCAGTAAACCCTCGTACAGTTGTACTCCCCTCCGCGTGGGAAACAACTGCCGAGTCTTCCCTGCCTCCGTGTCGTTCCCTTCCTAGGCCTCGTCGTCATCCACCGCCCTGGTGCTCTCAGCGCGGCCTGGTCAACATTGTCAACAGCCGACATCCATCTGAAGTGGACTGTACGTGGAGAGGCTGACAGCTGGGTCCACGGCCGCACACAAGGAAATGCCTCCTTATTACGCGCAAAATAATGATTCCTCCACCTGACATCTGGGACCCACCGCAAGGGTCTGTCTATTTTGCGAAAAAATGTTACCACCGCTGACAGCTTGGACCCACTAGCTATATCTTCGCATGCAAGGAAGTGCCTCCTTATTACGCACCCAAAAAATGAATACTCCCCCTGCTAGCTGGGACCCAGTATAGTGGCAGGCTGACTTGTGGGCCTACTAAGTTGACGGGGATGGAAACTCTGTCAACTTAGTCAATATGCACGATTCTAGCTCCAGTGACCGTACGATGTCCATCCAACGGCCGTAGTGCTTCTTCAACCTCTGGTCTTCTTGCTCCAGCCGCCCAAAGCAGCGTCGGTCGTGCCGCATGCTCCTGCCTCCCGTGGCCGTCTGTGCTGCCGCGGAGGCCTCACCGCCGCCTACAATTCCCACCGCTGGCCAGGCCCTGCGGCGACGGCAGCCTCACACCGCACCCGAACCAGTGAACCCTCATACTCCTCTCCGCACGGGCTTCCACTGCCGCGTCTTCCCCGGCTCCGCGTCGTCCCCTTCCTAGGCCTCGCCGTCGTCCACCGCCCTGGTGCTCTCGGCATGGCATGGTCAAGGAACGACTTCCATCGGAAGAGTACTGTACGTGGAGAGGCTGACAGCTGGGTCCACGGCCGCGGCAAGGAAGTGCCTCCTTATTACGCACAAAATAATTATTCCTCCACCTGACAGCGGGGACCCATCGGACGGGCCACCGTATTTCGCAAAAAAAATGTTTCCCCCTGACTGCTGGGACCCACTAGCTACATACTTCGCACACAAGGAAATGCGTCCGGGCAAAAAAATGATTCGCCCCCTGACTGCTGGGACCCACCAGCTACATCTTCGCAGGCAAGGAAGTGCCTGACAGGTGGGACCCACCTGGTCGAAGCGTACGTAGCGTTGTCATTCTGGTCGCGAACGTGTACGTACATACTGGTCGATGTAGAGGCGCGCACGTGTCGTAGTAGAGGCGCACACGTAGCATGTACATGTACGTACAACGGCCAGTGTGCAAGAAAGAAAATACGGCCACGTACGTACATGCAGGCAGTGTCTCGAACGCCTACTCGTGCATACGTACGGCCAGGGCTCGTGTACATGGCTGGGTCGGAACGGAGAAGCTGCGTCGTCGTGTTCATGGGGAGGCAACGGAATGCGTCGTGTTCATCGAGAGGCAACAGAACACGTGGGAGCCAACCGGCTTGGACGGAACAACCGATGGAAACGAGGCCTGGCGTACCGCAGAACGGAGGAAACGGCCTTGTGTTTTACCGGCCACGTTCGAAACGGGATCCTGTTCATCGGGAGGGGTCTGGCGTACCGCAAAACGGAGGAAACGGACCTCCTACGGTCGAAACGGGGGTCCTGTTGATCGGGAGGGGTGTGGCGTACCGCAAAACGGAGGAAACGGACTTGTGTTGGAGCACTACGGTCGAAACGGGGGTCCTGTTCATCTGGAGGGGTGTGGCGTACCGCAAAACGGGACTCCACGTGATACTGTTCATCTCCACCGTCGACCCCCTCCAGCCTCCACGGGCTACTATTCATCCACCATCGACCTCCTCCAGCCTCCACCTGCGACTGTTCATCCAAGGGATCCTGTTCATCCAGCCTCCACCGTGCGCTACTCCACCGGCTACTGTTCAACCAGCCCTCTCCACAGGCTCCTGTTCAACCACCCCTCCACGGGCTACTGTTCATCCAGCCCTCCACAGTCTACTGTTCATCCAGCCCTCCACGGGATGGTCCTGTTCATCCAGCCCTCCACGGGGTCTTGTTCATCCAGCCCCAACTGGCTCGATCGATCGGGGTCCTGTTCATCCAGAGGCAACACCACGTGGTCCTATTCATCCACCCCCACCGGGAACTGTTCATCCAAACCCCCCAGCAACGCTCATTGTTCATCCAGAGGCAACACCACGGGGTCCTGTTCATCCAAACCCCCCAGCAACGCTCACTGTTCATCCAGAGGCAGCATCGATCGGCTTCAGTTAACAGCCATCGATCGATCGCTCGGGTTTAGTAATGCATAGCCTGCAGTGCAATCGCTCGGGTTCAGTTAGAGCCCAATGCCTCGCTCGGGTTCAGTTAGAGCCCAACGCCTCGCACCCACGCGCGTGCGTGTACGAGAGAAACGCGCATGGCTTGGCCCCGACCACCCACCGTAACCGGGAACACCCCGATATTTTCCTCGCCCTCGCTTCTACCACGGTTTTTTCCGTCATGGACAGCCCAAAGAATGTCATGCAGCTGCGTCTCCGGCCCGCCCAGGACGAAAAGCCCATTTTTTGTCGTGATTTTTTGTCATAGAAGTAGGAGCCCACCACATCTATGATGATACCGGGTTTTGTCACAATTATCGTCATAGAAGTGTGATAAGTATGACAAAAAAAATTCTATCGGCCCAAAATGGCACGGATGTGTCTTTTTTTTGTAGTGTAGTGAAAGTATGAACCCTAGGCCTTGTTTCGAAGCATTGCAATACCGTTTACGCTCACTTTTATCATTAGTTACCTTGCTGTTTTTATATTTTCAGATTACAAAAACCTATATCTACCATCCATATTGCACTTGTATCACCATCTCTTCGCCGAACTAGTGCACCTATACAATTTACCATTGTTTTGGGTGTGTTGGGGACACAAGAGACTCTTTGCTATTTGGTTGCAGGGTTGTTTGAGAGAGACCATCTTCATCCTACGCCTCCCACGGATTGATAAACCTTAGGTCATCCACTTGAGGGAAATTTGCTACTGTCCTACAAACCTCTGCACTTGGAGGCCGAACAATGTCTACAAGAAGAAGGTTGTGTAGTAGGAATCAGATATCTGTGCTGAAATTTAAACTTATTCAGGGTTCATTTGGCCTTTTTATACACTAATGGAGTTTCCTAGGCATTTAATGTCCATAATTCAAATCTGAACTACAAATACATGCTCCAATTCACCAAAATGGCTAGAAAAATTATACATGTGTCCTTGGGTGCATGTTTAGGTCCCATGCCAGGAATGGGAATGAATTACAACCGTACCAGTGTCCTGGCTCGTCCTAAAAATTTCGAATCTCGGTTTTTAAGTCCCCATAAATGCTAAACTCACCAGAAAGTCATCAAAGGTGGCATGGTGTCACGTCATGGCACATATATGTCGTGGTAAAAACATTGTCCAATTTGGGCCAAGATATATTACAAACCTCTTACAAAAACCGGAGCTTCTCTCAAAGAAGCCTCGTGGTTCCCATAGGGAAACATGTTCCCCCTGTGGGCGAAATGTAATCACCGCCTCTTTTCGCCTTGTATTTTCTTCCACGGGCAACATGGAACGACATGATATCCGTGCTGAAATTTAAACTTATCCAGGGTTCGTTTGGCCTTTTTATACACTAATTGAGTTTCCTAGGCATTTAATGTCCATAATTCAAATCTGAACTACAAATACATGCTACCATTCACCAAAATGGCTAGAATAATTATACATGTGTCCTTGGGTGCATGTTTAGGTCCCATGCCAGGAATGGGAACGAATTACAACCGTACTGGTGTCCTGGCTCATCCTCAAACATTTCGAATCTTGGTTTTTAAGTCCACATAAATCCTAAACTCACCAAAAAGTCATCAAAGGTGGCATGGTGTCACGTCATGGCACATATATGTCGTGGTAAAAACATTGCCAATTTGGGCCAAGCTTTATTACAAACCGGAGCCTCTCGCAAGAACCCTCGTGGTTTCGATAGGGAAACGTGTCCCCTTAAGGCCAAACAATAATCACTCCCTCTTCTAGCCTCGTATTTTCTTCTACACGCGACACAGAACAATAGGAGATTCGCACTGAACTTTGAAATTATTCAGGGTTTGATTGACCTTTTTTATTCATTAATTGAGTTTTCTAGGCATTTAATGTCCATAATTCAAATCCAAACTACAAATACATGCTCCGGTGCACCAAAATGGCTAAAAATGTACATGTTTCCTTGGGGTGCATGTTTAGGTCCCATGGAACGAATGGGAACAAATTCAACCGTCTCACCATCCTGGCTTGGCCACAAACATTGTGAATCTAGGTTTTTAAATCTCTGTAAATCCAAAACTCAGCAGGAAATCATGAAACTTGGCATGGTGTCACTACATGGTACATATAATTGTCCAATTTGGCGAAGCTATATTACAAGCCATTTACACACCAGAGCCTGCCGCAACCCTCGTGGTTCCAGTAGGGAAACATGCTCCTCTTGTGGGCGAAACGATAAGCGTTGCCTCTTCTCACCTTGAACTATGTTTTCTACAGGCAACATAGAATAACAGGAGTGTCGGGCTGAAATTTGAAACTATTCAGGGTTCGTTTGGCCATTGTATATATATTACTAATTACTAACTTTTCTATGCATTTAGTGTAGTCCATAATTCAAATTTGAACTACAAGTACATGCTCCACTGAAGCAAAATGGGTGGGAAATCGTACATGTGTCATTGGGTGCATGTTTAGGTCTCATTTAAGGAATGGGAATGAATTACAAACATGTCGTCATCCTGAAACATTGAGAATCTTGGTTTTTAAATCCCAGGAAATCAAAAAGTCACCCAAAAAACATGAAACTTGGCATGGTTTCATGACATGGCACATATATGCCGTGGTAAAAAAACGTCCAGTTTGAGAAGAGGCGCACACATTAGTAGCCAACAAAGTCCTTTTTGAAACAAAAAGCTGACACGTTAATATCACAAACGGTTGTATTATATTAACCGTGTCGAAATTTAACCATACTCGGTGGCGTGCGTGCAGCTGTTTGATTATACGGGACGAGCGCGAGAAGTCCGCCATGCAGGCTCGACGGGACACGTGCGAGCAGTCCGCCGCGCAGGCTCGACGGGACGCATGTATCATATCCACCTCGCAAGCTCGACGGGACACGTGCGAGCAGCAAGGCTGCCCATGCTCACCGGGAAGTGAGCTCTTTGACCTCCATGCACCATATGCCGCCCGCCTTGCTCACAACTTCTCCACTAATGGGTTAATTAAAGCACCTGGACGGAGGGTGTTTGCTTGTGATCCCATGGCAGCATTTTCTTTGTTCATGTTTTCAACTCGTATTCCGCCCTAATTTAAATTGCAACATAGGGCAACGGATAACACGACCACAAATAAAATGGCAACGGATAATACGACGACAAATTTACAATGGCGCAGATAATAATTGTCTTACATATTCCGGATAATTTAAAATGCCACATGCGACAAAGCCTGGAAGACACGGGGGCAAGGGAAGAAGGAAATTGCAGACAACGATCTGGGTCGCTACTGTCTCTACTCGTCGATGGATCGTCGGGCGGCGAAATCCTCCAGCTCCTTCTTCAATTCATCACGACTTTGCTTGAAAGCAGCCACGGATTCCTCCACCTCCTACTCGCGCTCGATCTGGAGCTTCCTCAAGCCACCCATCAGTTCCTCGACGACCGCTTTTAGCGTCATCTCCGAGGCACTGCTCTGCTCATGCAGCATCTTCCAGCCGGTAGCCTCCGTCTCCTTCTCGGCCAACTTGAGGAGCTTCGCATTGTCACCCATGAGTTGCTCGACGAGGCCGGTGCCTTGTCAGCCGAGGCATCGCTGATCTTGAGCAGCTTCATCAAGCCATTGACCAGCTCCTGCTGCATAGTGACGCCAGCGAGAATGTTGTCATCGCCGGCGAAGGACTTCAGGAACGCCGGCTTGTCGCGATGGCCGACGCCGCGAATGCGCTTGTGTGAGAGCCCTCGCGTGCCCGTGAGAACTCGTTCGAGGGCTCCGCGGCACGCCAGGACATCTCTTCTTCGGCTGCGGCTTCGCGGCGGGACCTCTCTAGTGCTTCCGCGGCCTTGGTCTTTGCTGCCTAGCTATATGTCCACCCTAAACTTCTCCTACCGGTCATGGCAGAATGACTTGACAGAAAAAGCCAGTTTTGTGGGTGATGAGGAGAGGAACTGTGAAGTAATTTTCGAGTGGGTATTTTTTATAGCCCGGTGCTAAGTGTGATCACATATTAGTTAGATAGGTGTGAACATATTTGCAATTACTTATTGCGTTGTAATCAGCAATGTGATGAGAAACAAGGTCAAAATTTATTGATGGCAGAAGGTTGACCACGTGGTTGCTCGCCGTTGAGGCGGCCGCGGCGCGCTCCGCTCTGGCGTCCCTACGCGCGCTCCGCTCTGGCGTCCCTGCGCGCGCTCTGCTCGCCGTTGAGGCAAAGTTACAATGGCAACAGTTAATAATTCTTAATAATTGTCTTACATATTCAGGATAATTTAAAATGCCACATGCGGCAAGGCCCAGAACACTCACGACCTACATATGCATACAATTATAATAAAATATAAGCTAAAAGGGTGAGATGGCGGCCCTCTGACGATGGTCTTCTCGGACTCCATGCTCAGCATAGCACCCTTGCGGCCGTTCACTCCAAGTGTCCCGACCCGCCTCCGCCTACGGAGCTGCTGGCACTGGGAGGCTCTTGGGGCTGCTCGGCCTCTTCGAGAAGAGCTTGACAGCGTGCAATTGCGCGCATGACAACTCCGCGGAACCGCTCCATTTCCATGTCTTTGGCCTAGTAGCAAATTCCGTCGATCACCTGCATGCTCAAGATATCACGTTGGCGATGTTCTACTTCGTCGGGGACGTCAACTCTGCAAAGGATGCGCTCGAGCCTGGCCACCATATCATCGGGATAGAGGTTGACATGGCCGCCGCAGGCAATGATGAAGCTGCAGGCTCCCTTTGTCTTGACTGAATCGCATAGGTCCTCTGCCCATTCCTTGCGGGGCATCAGGCTCTCCATGAGCACTGGTGACGGCGGCTCTTCGAGTGGGTCGTCGATCATGCCGCCGAGCAACTCTGGATCTTTTGCACGGTGGATGGCAAACTGCTCATCACACCTCCTCTGCAATATGTCGATTGTGCTCCCAAGGACTGTGATGCCGATATCGCTGTTGATGGGCCATGGTGCCTGCACCGGCCGATGAAGCTCTTGCTCCCCGACCTGCTCCGGCTCGTTCTCCTCGCCGAAGATGTAACGCAGGTAGGCGTCGACGTCGAAGCTTTGGTCATTGCCTGACATGCTTGGAATAACTAATGGTAGATGGGTAAGGACTAGATCTTTGCAGAGTGTCGCGGCGGTGCGTTGCCGCCTAGGTTATATGCAGCAAGCCGTTAGCTGGTGGCGGGAAACCGGTGAGGGAATAGGCGTGGATTTTACAATTCACCCATGTGGAGCGCGGGAAGCATTCGCTGGAGCGCGGGAAGAATAACTGGAGCACACACACAACCCGAATACCGTATCCGATGCCACGTGTCATTTATCACACAAGTGTTAACATAAGGAAACATATGTGTAACTTACTAATCATCGCACACGGTACCCGCAGACGCATCGTGTGCGATACTCCTAGCCACCGCAAGCAACTAGTTTGCATTTTTCAAAGTTTTTTGTACACACAGAATCGCACACGAACTAACTGTATTAACCGTCTGTGTTGTGGTTTCTCATCGCAAACAGTTCATCTGAGTCGGCTGTTTGCCACGTATCACACACATCTTGTTAAGTTTAACCATTTCTGTTGTGTTCGCTAATCGAAAACAGTTCGTCCGAGTGAACCGTATGCCCTATATCACACACACCTTGATCTGGCTAACCGTTTATGTTGCACTCCCTAATAGCAAATGGTTCATCAAAGCGAACTGTATGCCGTATATCGCACACACATTGATATGGGTGCCCATTTCTGTTGTTCTGCCTCATCGCAAACAGTTCGAACGGGTTAACCGTGTGCCCTGAATCACACACGCAACTAAAATCTGAACCGTGTTTGATGGCTCCGACATCGCAAACGTTTTGCACCTTTTTTGACGGTTTTTTACATCCCTGTTTGTGATTAATGCATCGCACACAGTTTCATCAAAGGGTCTCTAATTGTAGTGTCGCGTTAGCAGCATCCTGCAGTAGTGTGTGTCCATGCCGTGAGACCAATATGTTTGAAAATTCCTTCTAATTTACTGCACATGGAATTAACTCGCACACAAGTACACAAATATGAATTTTCAAACCGTTATGGTTAGCCGTTGCATGTAGATGTAGTTCAAATTAGAATTACAGTCATTAAAGGGCTAGAAAATCACTTAAATGTCTTTAAAAGGTCAAATGACCCCTGAAATTTTCCAAATTTTCACATGACAGTTGTACTAGTGCACGTTAAATGTAGAAAAAAAATTGAAGGCCGTAAGAGGAAGCTATCTCCCGTTCGTCATCAAACATGCATTGTTCCCTCTCGGAACCACCAGCCTTCTAGTGAGTTGCTCTGGTTTGTGAGGGGGTGTGTCCAAACTTTCGTCAAACAGGCCAACCTTTTTACCACATCATCTTGGTGGCATGACATTACATTAATCAAGGTTTCATGTTTTTTTCATCATTTTTTTAATTTTTTGGAATTAAAATGCCATGGCACTCCATGCATGTGTCCATGCCGTGAGACCAATATGTTTGGAAATTCCTTCTAATTTACTGCACATGGAATTAACTCGCACACAAGTACACAAATATGATTTTTCAAACCGTTATGGTTAGGCGTTTTATGTAGATGTAGTTCAAATTTGAATTACTGTCATTAAATGGCTAGAAAATCACTTAAATGTCTTTAAAAGGTCAAATGACCCCTAGAATTTTCCAATTTTTCACATTACGGTTGTAGTAGTGCACGTTCAACGTAGAAAAAATTGAAGGTCGTAAGAGGAAGCTATCTCCTGTTCGTCACCAAACATGCATTGTTCCCTCTCGGAACCACGAGCCTTCTACTGAGTTGCTCCGGTTTGTGAGGGGTGTGTGTCCAAACTTTCGTCAGACATGCCAATATTTTACCACATCATCTTGGGGGCAAGACATTATATCAAGCAAGGTTTCATGTTTTTTTGATAATTTTTAATTTTTTGGAATTAAAATGCCATAGCACTCCATGCATACATATGCATGTGAACATGTCGTGAGACCAATATGTTTGAAAATTCCTTCTAATTTACTGCACATGGAATTAACTCGCACACAAGTACACAAATACGATTTTTTTAAACGTTATGGTTAGCCGTTAAATGTAGATGTAGTTCAAATTTGAATTACGGTCATTAAATGGCTAGAAAATCACTTAAATGTCTTCAAAAGGTCAAATGACCCTTGAAATTTTCCAAATTTTCACCTGGCAGTTGTATTAGTGCACGTTACACGTAGAAAAAAATTGAAGGCCGTAAGAGGAAGCTATCTCCCGTTCGTCATCAAACATGCATTGTTCCCTCTCGGAACCACGAGCCTTCTAGTGAGTTGCTCCGGTTTGTGAGGGGTGTGTGTCCAAACTTTCGTCACACATGCCAAATTTTTTACCACATCATCTTGGTGTCATGACATTACATCAACCAAGGTTTCATGTGTTTCTGATTTTTTTTTTTTGGAATTTAAATCCATGGTACTCCATGTTTAATTGAGTCACAGCCGTTTGACCAATATGTTTGAAAATTCCTTCCAATTTACTGCACATGGAATTAAATCACACACAAGTACACAAAATAGGACTTTTCAAACCGTTATGGTTAGCTGTTGCATGTACATGTAGTTCAAATTTCAATTACGGTCATTAAATGGCTAGAAAATCACTTAAATGTCTTAAAAGGACAAATGACCCCTGAAATTTTCCAAAATTTGACATGACAGTTGTATTAGTACTACAAAATTTCTCATACACTTAAAACACCATCTGTTGCCACTTTACTCCAAATTCGTCTTTCACAGCTAATAAAAAATATCTACAACATCACACACAATTGTTTTCTAGGAACCGTTTGCGATGAAAATATCTGGGTCTATTTAAGTCTTCCTCCTTAAGCTTCGCCGGCTCGTCTGCTCCAGTGCCGGCAAGCCCTGAATCCACGAATACCGATCCCCATTCCCGCACCCCCTTCTTGCAAAGATGACGCCATGGAAACGCTTCGTGAAGGCCTGTATGATGGCCGCGTCCCCACCCCCACCCCAAGCGCCGCCGCCTACGCCGAGAGCGCGGCCGCCTACGCCGAGAGTGTCACCACATCCGCATTGAGCGCGGCCGCTTCCTCCAAGAGGGCATCTGCGTAAGCCGATAGGGCAGCTTCAGCAGCCGAGACGGCTGCAGTTGCTACTGCGATGGCAGTTGCAAACACCGAGAGCGCTCGAGCTGCCGTCCGTGCCGCCGATATCGCCCTGGCCCGGGTCGAGGCCATCCACGCCAAGATCGAGGATGCACACGCCAAGATATTGCAGGCCACCTCGGAATCCAGCATGCAACCCACATTTGAAAAGGCGGCGGTGGCCATGGAGCACCTGCTTCCTCATGAGGTCGCCGAGCGGGAGCTAGAGATGCAGGAGGCCGCGGAGATCGAGGAGCGTCGGGAGGAGGAGTTGCGCGTGGCCGAGGTTGAGGTAGAGAAGAGTCTGTCCGTCGAGGAATCGATGGTGTAGTACCAACGCGAGATCTAGCACAACCACTACTACGAGTACTACAACCTTGAGGGCGGCACCGAGGACGAGGACGAGGATGAGGACGCGGTCGACTTCAGCAGGGGGGACACGGGGTCCACCAACGGCGGCAAGTCACCAGGACAAGTCATCGACGTCTCATCTCACGCCGGCGATGCATAGGCCGGCGCGGCGGCGGATTTGATAAAATTATGCATACTTAGGCTTTGTTTTTAATGCTGGTCTTTTGTTAGAGCAATGTTTAGGTCAACTGGCTCTATTTAATTACTAAAATTGCTCGATTCAGTAAGTGTGGTATGTCTGCTGTACGCTCTTTTGTGTGCCCAAATTAGCAAGCGATGTTAAATTATGCAATGATGTACCCGGGGAAATTTCCACCAAAATATCAAACTCATCCCATGCGCGTAAAGTAGAAGAATCGTTTGCGATGCACACAATCGTTCAAAGTGAATGGTCCAGCGGCACCACGCGCAAAGTTTCCCTCCACATTTCCAAAATTTTGGCCTACCGCCAAAATATCTACCCCTGCCCCCTTCCCCACACCCTTTTCTCCCCGACCACAAGTCACTTTCCCCTGTTTCCTCCTTCCTTCTTTCCTAAGCTATAGCCGCTTCCTCGCTTGCTTCGTCGCTCTTGCTGTCTCGCATCCTACCGTCGGGGTCGCCCTGCTCTTGTTCAAAGACCTTTCTAGCGGTTCCTCCTCCGGCGACGACTCCTTCACCACCCGGGTATGCCTCTCTTCTCTCTCTCGGGCTATGACTTGGAATGAAGGATTTTTACCCGCGGTCGATTTGAGTCATTTATTCCTCTTTTAGCTCCCTAGGACCATCAGTGGCAATGAATGGAGCGGGGTGGCTGAAGATCTATCTGCTCGTTGTAACCATCAATCTCCATGTGTGAAGCTAGTTGCGTTTGAATCTGTGGACAGTGGGAGGAAGTTCTGGCATGTGCATAGAAGGTTAGACCCTCTTTCATTGTTACAAATCATTTGTTAGATGTGATTCAGACACTGTCACGGTCCCAACCCATTCATAGCACACCTTCAACCAAACGCATCCTAAGACAATGTCACAGTTTTTACCTAGTATCTAAAAATTTTGCCATCTTATCAGCGGTGCCATTAGAAAATTATTTGGCACCTCTTCAGCAGTTTGTGCAGCCAACTTTGGTCCACACATCCGAGCAGCCAAGCAGTAAAATACAAAATATTTATGGCATGAAGGAACTGGGCATCGGAGCAACTAGGTGCTCCGGAGTCCGGGTCCCAGATTTTTTTCCACTGCATCGGCTCGCCAGTGCAGGGCACCGGTGCGAGATGTAGCAATAGTTGTCTTTACACCGGTTTTGGCATACATAGTGGACGGCCTTAGTGCTATTAGTTCTATGTTACTAAATTTGTGCATGTACACACCTGTTAGTATCAATTTGTTGTCATCCAAACACTGCGCTATGTTGTTGCAGTCATATTTACCTTCGTCATAAAATGTTCAATTTGTTATTTATTGTAAATGAGTAAGAACTTGTAGCATTGTTGTACTTAATTATAGCTTCTGATGTTCCAGAATTTGGTTGTTGTCTTAGTAACAATTAATTCATTTGCACATTGATCATTTTGAGAAGATATGTCATAATTAACATGTTTCTTCAGTTTTTCAAAATAAGCATTGGTGATTTTCTATGTTGCTATAAACCCATTTCCCCTACAATTGTTATTGATCTAGTTTTAAATATTATAGGATGAATGGAAGTGTTCTTGGAGTGGGTTGATCAAGAGTGGCCACAGTCTTTGAAGATGTGACTAGCGAAGCTCGGAGCATGTATGAGGATGAGAACAGAGGTAGGCTTAGAGAAAGTGTTGTCAACGCTGAAGAATATTTGAAGATGCGGGATAAAAAAAGGAAGGTGGAGAATGAGCTCAGATTTTGTAAATCGGACTTTGCTAAGATGGTGTTGGCGAAGGAGGAGGCACTTTCCTAGTTGGCCAGTGCAAAACAGGTTCTTACTGAACTGAAAGCAGAGGTGGATAAAACATTGTTCTTATGAAGTTGAACTAGTTATATGTTGTATTGTGCTGTTTCCATGTAGCTATCGTACTGTGATGTTATAATATATTTATGTGCCTGATATGAAATTGGCAAACAGTTGTTCGATATGAAATGTGAATTTGCGTAATGTTGGAATTATTAAGTGTAAACTAATAAACCTGCTAAATGTGTCACGGAACTTTGCAAACTGTTCTAGCAGTAAAAGCGCTTGTGATGGATAACCCAATGCCATACAGTTTTGTTCATCAAATCGTCTGGGATGTAGTTGATAAAAGCAAACAGTTAACTGATGTCTACTACGCAACTTTATTCTTGTAGACATGTGTTGGGCTTCCAAGCGCAGAGTTTTGTAGGACAGTAGCATTTTTCCCTCAAGTGGATGACCTAAGGTTTATCAATCCATGGGAGGTGTAGGATGAAGATGGTCTCTCTCAAATGACCCTGCAACCAAATACAGGAAATCTCTTGTGTCCCCAACACACCCAATACAATGGCAAATTGTATAGGTGCACTAGTTCGGCGAAGAGATGGTGATAAAAGTGTAATATTGATGGTAGAAATATACTTTTATAATCTGAATAACAACAAGGTAGCAAATAGTAAACGGTCACAAAAACGGTATTGCAACGCTTGAAAATGAGGCCTAGGGTCCGTACTTTCGCTAGTGCAATCTCTCAACAGTGCTAATATAATTGGATCATATAACCATCCCTCAAAGTGCGATGAAGAATCACTCCAAAGTTCCTATCTAGCGGAGAACATAAGAATAAATTGTTTGTAGGGTACGAAATCACCTCAAAGCTATTCTTTCCGTTCGATCTATTCAAGAGTTCGTACAAAAATAACACAAACCTATTCTTTTCTTTCGATCTATCCTAGAGTTCGTACTAAAATAACACCAAAGCAAATTCATATTCATAATACTCAATCCAACACAACGAACTTCAAAGAGTGCCCCAAGATTTCTACCGGAGAAACAAAGACAAGAACGTGCATGAACCCCTATGCATAGATTACCCCAATGTCACCTCGGGAATCCACGAGTTGAGTGCCAAAACATATAAAAGTGAATCAATTCGATACCCCATTGTCACCACGAGTATTCAATTGCAAGACATATATCAAGTGTTCTCAAATCCATGAAAGTATTCAATCCGATAACAACAAAATCTCAAAGGGAAAACTCAATCCATCACAACAAGATAGAGAGGGAAAACACCATATGATCCGACTATATTAACAAAGCCCGCGATACATCAAGATCGTGACATCTCAAGAACACGAGAGAGAGAGAGAGAGAGATTAAACACATAGCTACTGGTGCAAACCCTCAGCCCCGATGGTGGACTACTCCCTCCTCATCGTGGTGGCCGCCAGGATGATGAAGATGGCCACCGGAGATGATTCCCCCTCCGGCAGGGTGCCAGAACGGGGTCTAGATTGGTTTCGGTGGCTACAGAGCCTTGCGGCGGCGGAACTTCTGATCTAGGTTAACCCCCGAGGGTTTTTGGAATTTTTGGGAATTTATAGGGTAAAGATGGGGTGCAGGAGGCCGCTAAGGTGGGCACAACCCACCTTGGCGCGCTCGGGGCCAGGCGCGCCCTAGTGGGTTGTGCCCCCTCGGGGCACCCCCAGGTGCTTCTCTGGCCCACTGGTGGTCTTCTGGTCCATAAAAAATCCACAAAAAGTTTTGCGGTGTTTGGACTCCGTTTGATATTGATTTCCTGCGATGTAAAAAACAAGCAAAAAACAGCAACTGGCACTGGGCACTGGGTCAATAGGTTAGTCCCAAAAATGATATAAAGTTGCTATAAAATGATTGTAAAACATCCAAGAATGATAATAAAACAGCATGAATACTTCCATAAGTTATAGATACGTTGGAGACGTATCAGCATCCCCAAGCTTAATTTCTACTCGTCCTCGAGTAGGTAAATGATAAAAGAAATGATTTATGAAGTGTGAATGCTAGCAAAGTGCACAAGTTTGATCAATGATAATTTCAATCACTTTTCCTAGCATCATAACAGCAATTCCTTCTTATAAAATTTCTCATGTTATAGTACCAACCAATTCACATGTTAAGGTTCAAACAAGGAATTCTCTTGAAACTCAACAACCTATGTTCTCAGTCACCAAGCAATTGTAATTCAACTTATTAGACAGAGTCTAAGTAAGAGCTCCACATACTCCCCATCATATAGTCTTCTATGATTCCTAACACTCACTGCATACACATGAGCAAAACGTTTCAACCAGACACATAGAAAGATAGGGGCTTATAATTTCGCCTCCCAACGTATTCACCTCAAGGGTGATGTCAACAATAATAACCCATGCTACCCATATCAAAATGGATATATGTGCCCAGATCTTTCCTCACCACATGATGCTTGCCAAAAGAGAAAAATAAAAAGGAATAGAGATAAAAACTTTGACTCTTTGCATAAAAGTAAATACTAAAGAGTAAAAGATAGGCCCTTCATAGAGGGAAGCAGAGGTTGCCATGCGCTTATTTGTTTGTATGCTCAACCCCTTAGTGCAAAAGAACGTCACATTATATTGCCCCTTATGATAGCAACCATTATTATGCAGTCTATCGCTTTTATTCTTTGCCATCACAAGTTCGTACAACGCTCAATTTTCTCTTACAATAAGTGATCTAACACTTTTAGAAGCAATTTTTATTGCCTTATTGCACCGATGACAACTTACTTGAAGGATCTTATTCAATCCTTAGGTAGGTATGGTGGACTCTTGAAAATAAGATTTGGGTTTAAGTGGTTTTGGATGCACAAGTAGTATCTCTACTTGGTGCGGAATTTTTGGCTAGCAAAGATGGGGGGAAAGCACCACATGTTGAAGGATCTATGACAATATAACTTCTATGTGCATACGAACAAACATAAACCATTACGTTGTCTTCCTTGTCTGACGTCAACAATTTTGGCATACAATATTTTGATGGGGTCTCACAATCACAAAAGAATTCCAAGATAGTGTATTTTCATGTGAAGGTTCTCTTCCTTATACTAATTATTCGTGAATTGCTTGTATGACCAATATTGTGATTGTCAAGCCTCAAAAGATTTCACTTTCTAAACCCAATGTGAAGCTACCACTAGGCATGATATGATTTCAACTTCATGACATTCAATTTATTAAACAATTTACTCATAGGATATAAGTGAAGCACAAGAGTAAATGACAAGCTACTCCAAAAAGATATAAATGAAGATCATGAGCATAATATTTCTTTCTCTCAAATTAATTTAAGTGAAGCAAGAGACAATTTCTTCAAAAGTACTAAATCACATCTTGCTCAAAAAGATATAAGTGAAGCACTAGAACAATTCCATAGAAAAGAGCTTCGTTGACGGGATGTGAATGCCGCTTACCTAGCCTCCCTGGCAACTATTTGAGGACTCTATTTTATTTAAAAACTTTCAGATCTAAGTATTTTACTAAAACAACAAGCAAAACAAAATAAAATGACATTCCAACAATAGCACAACTCACGTGGAGAGCAAAAACTTAGGCTCAACCGATACTAACCGATAATTGTTGATGAAGAAAGGTGGGATGCCTACCGGGGCATCCCCAAGCTTAGATGCTTGAGACTTCTTGAATATTACCTTGGGATGCCTTGGGCATCCCCAAGCTTGAGCTTTTTTGTCTCCTTAATTCTTCTCATATCACGGTTTTCTTAAATCTCAAAAGCTTCATCCACACAAAACTCAACAAGAACTCGTGAGATAAGTTACTTGGCACTTTATTGAAACAAAAGCAAAAAAACATGATTACTACAGTAACTTAATCATGTGAACACACAAAAACAGTTGGTAAAAGTGTTGGGTTGTCTCCCAACAAGCGCTTTTCTTTAATGCCTTTTAGCTAGGCATGATGATTTCAATGATGCTCGCATAAAAGATAAGAATTGAAACATAAAGAGAGCATCATGAAGCATATGACTAGAACATTTAAGCCTTACCCACTTCCTATGCATAGGGATTTTGTGAACAAACAACTTATGGGAACAAGAATCAACCAGCATAGGAAGGCAAAACAAGTGCAACTTCAAAACTTTCAACATAAAGAGAGGAAACTTGATATTATTGAGATATGTAAAAGCATAAGTGCCTCTCTCATAATAATTTTCAGTAGCATCATGAATGAATTCAACAAAATGTCTATCACATAAAGCATTCTTTTCATGATCCACAAGCATGAAAATTTTATTACTCTCCACGTAAGCAAATTTATTCTCATCAATAATGGTGGGAGCAAGATCAACAAAATAACTATCACGTGATTGAAAATTAAAATCATGATGACAAGTTTCATGGTTATCATTATTCAATATAGCATACATGTCATCACCATAATCATCATAGATAGCAACTTTGTTGTCATAATGTAGCGATCCGACCTCAAACGGTCGAATCTCTGTGCATAAGTGTCAGCCCTGGATCGGTAATGCTGACACACACAGTACTTGAAGGATTTATAGCAGAGTGCAATCACACACTTATTACATCAAATGTCTCAAAAGAGAACTTATTACAATAATATGGCTTAAGGCCATCTAAATAAGATAACTGTGGAAGCATCGAAGGTAAATGATTCCATCAACTCCAACGGCATAGCTGAGTGCACGACAACGACCTAGCGCACCTTACTCTTCGTCTGAAAAGTCGGCAACATAATACGTTGCAGCCCAGAACAGGTCAACACATGGAATATGCTGGCAAAATAACACAATAGAGCAATAAACTAGTAATTGCTATCACTACATGCATATATGGCTGGTGGAGGCTATATGGTTAACATATTTTTCTGAAAAGCCAATTTTTTCCTACAACAAAGGAATATATTTTTGTTTACCTATCATGGTAGTTGATAAACATTGAGAAGGTTCCTCCAACTCAATCCCAATTAAACAGTATTAATTACCCGACAAATTAATTTAGAGTGATGAGATCAACATGATAATTCAAGAACTAGATACCCAAGATGTCCATAATCGGGGACACGGCTAACCATGATTAGTTTGTACACTCTACAGAGGTTTGCGCAGTTTTCCCCACAAGACTCGATCTCCTCCGTTGAATTTTTCGCACTACATGGTGTTTGAGAAACGGATGACCGAGACACAGTCTTTCAGAAGCATTAACTCTTTACTCTGGGTAGACAGTTACACCTACTTTCCCCTACATCTGCTAGCCTACCGCTGAAAGAGGTCACACAACATACTCAACTATGCCAGAGCCCATAATGGCTTGTGGCTGCACATGGAAGTTCTAGCATGAATAATCTTATGATCCCTTTGAGCCTGGGTGGCGAACCGTAGGATGATCACACGGGTACTCCGGGATATCCTAGGACAACACTGGATTCTCCAGGTGCCCGCAACCAATCCACCCAGATGTGTATTTAAGTAGCCACCTTAAGTTAACCGTTAATTAACAATCTCACATCTTTCATGGATACACTCAAACCCAAACCACATCTACTAGCATAGCGGTATAAGCATAACATAGAAGTAACTCCCAGGGTTTGATAATAAAAGGACAATAGGTTCTACCTCATCATCTACTTTCCAAACCCACATGTTAAGAGATCCTACTCATGCAATGTTTGAGGGTTGAAACTAATGCATAAAAACTGGGTAATAAAGAAGTATGATCAATGTGTTACTTGCCTTGCTGATGATCCGCAAACCCTAGAGACTCGTAGTAGCACGCTTCGCACTCCGGGAATTCTGTCCCAAACAAACAATAGCATACATAAGCACTCAAGCATAGATGCAAGGGTAAAACTCAGATGAGAAAGATCAAATCTGAAAATTCAACTGAAGAGCTTCAATTTGCAAAAAGAATCAATCAAATCGGAGCTACGAAACTCAAACTACGATCAAAAGAAATTCGAATTCAAATCTGCTTCAAACCAAATTTTAAATTGTCAAAATCATGTTCAAGTGGATTAACTGGAAAGAGGGGTTCGAGACAAAGATTTTGGCATTGGTTTCACTGGATTTGGACAAACGGTTAAAAAGTTACGAGGGTATGAAGATCAGGGGCTAATCTGCGATAAAAATAATCGCGGAATAGAGACAAACGAACGAATTCGTTCGTTAAAACAAACTAACGGGTGAACGTTCACAGAATAGATCTAACCGAAGAAAACCAAGAAAACCGAACTAAATAAAAAACCGAACTAGATCTAAACTGGAAAAAAATGGCGGCGGTTTTCTTTACCGAATCGCGGCGGCGGTCGACGGCGACGAGCGGCGGCTCCGGCGAGGCTGCTGCGGGGCGGGGCGAGGCGGCGTGGGCGGCGGCGCGGCAGGCGACGGCGGCTGCTGCGGCTGGCGGCGGTGGTGGTGGTGGTGAGAGGCGGCGGGGGGGGCTTAAATAGCCTCGGGGGGGGCTCCGACTTGGGGCCGAAGTCGGGCGGCGGCGGCGGCGCGCCGGACTCCTCGGAGTCCGTGCCGACCACGGCGAAGGAGGCGGTTGGCGGCGCTCGGCTTTGGCCCGCTCGGCTGGGCCGTTGGCCCAGTCGGGCAAAATGTTTTTTTAAATAAATACCTCCAAAAAGGAAAAATCCTAAATAAACATAAAAATTTCTAAAAATGCCAAAAACAATTTTCATCATCTAAATAAAATATTTAGAACAAGGTGAACAATTTTCTGGCCTAAAAATGCAATTTTAAAAAAATGCATATTTTTCTAATTCAAATAAAATCCAAACAAAATATTTATTTGATTTTAATAATTTTCCTCCAATATTTCTTTTATTTTGGAGAAGTCATTTTATCTTCTCTCTTTTATTTTTGATATTGGAAATATTTCGGAGAGAGAAAAATTAAAACCACAATGATCCTCTTTTCAAATTTGAGAAAAATTCAAATATGAAAATAATGAAATCCCCAACTCTCTCCGTGGTTCCTTGAGTTTCTTAGGATTTCTAGGATCGCAAACGAGATGCAAATAAAATATGATATGCATATGATGACCTATGTATAACATTCCAGATTGAAAA
The DNA here is from genome assembly GCF_018294505.1 of Triticum aestivum. Classification (NCBI taxonomy): domain Eukaryota; kingdom Viridiplantae; phylum Streptophyta; class Magnoliopsida; order Poales; family Poaceae; genus Triticum; species Triticum aestivum. The sequence continues at coordinate 230,073,359 of NC_057814.1, read as the reverse complement.
TTTGGGATGTTATAAACCTACCCCCCTTAAGATGAATCTCGCCCTCGAGATTCGGGTTGGCTAGAAAATAGGTGTGGGTGGTCTTTCCGTAGGTCCTCCTCTCGTTCCCAGGTGGCTTCATCCTTGGTATGGTGGCTCCACTGAACTTTGCAGAACTTGATAACCTTGCTACGCGTAACTCGGCTGGCAAACTTGAGAATCTTGTCGGGTTTCTCCTCGTAGGTCAAATCACTATCCAACTGAATTGCTTCCAGGGGCACTGTATCTCTCAGAGGAATATCGGCCATCTCTGCATGGCACTTCTTCAACTGGGAAACGTGAAACACATCATGAACTCCGGACAGTCCTTCGAGTAACTCCAACTTGTAGGCCACTTCTCCCATACATTCCAAAACTCGGTATGGTCCTACAAATCTCGGGGCTAACTTTGCCCTCACTCCAAAACGTTTAACTCCTCGGAGAGGTGACACACGAAGATATGCTCTATCTCTGATTTCATATACTACCTCCTTGCGTTTTGAGTCTGCATAACTCTTCTGCCTGGACTGAGCTACCTTTAGTCTGTCGCGAATCAACTTAACCTCCTCTTCGGACTCTTTGATCAAATCTGGTCCAAACAACTGATGGTCTCCAACTTCATCCCACATCAATGGTGTCATGCACCTCCTTCCATACAAGGCTTCGAAAGGGGCCATCTTCAAACTAGCTTGATAATTCTTGTTGTACGAGAACTCCGCGTACGGCAAATTATCATCCCAACTAGATCCATAATCCAGCGCACAAGCTCTCAACATGTCCTCCAGAATATGATTGACTCTCTCCGTCTGTCCGTCTGTCTGCGGATGAAAGGCTGTACTAAACTATAGCCTGGTACCCAAAGTCTGGTGCAGCTGATGCCAAAACTTCGAAGTAAACTGCGTTCCTCTATTAGATATGATGGTCCTCGGAACTCCGTGCAGACATACGATCCTGGTCATATATCTCTTGGCTAACTTCGCACTCGTATAGGTGGTTTTCACTGGGATAAAGTGAGCCACTTTGGTCAAACGATCCACTACTACCAAGATAGAATCATATCCCGATCGGGTCCTAGGTAATTCGGTGATGAAATCCATGCCAAGTTTGTCCCACTTCCACTCGGGTATCGGCATAGGCTGCAGTAATCATGCTGGTTTCTGATGCTCTGCCTTCACTCTCTAACATACATCACATACGCTACATACTCGGCAATATCCTTCTTCATTCCTGTCCACCAGAAACGCTCCTTTAAATCCAAATACATCTTCGTGTTTCTGGGGTGTATCGAGTATGGCGAGTCATGGGCCTCCTGAAGTATTAACTTCCTGATCTCAGCCTTATTGGGTACATATACACGGTCCTCAAACCATAAAGTGTCGTGCTCATCCTCACGAAAACCTTTGGCTTTTCCTTTGCTCATTCTCTCCTTTATCTCAGCAATCTCCTTATCATCCTTCTGAGCTTCTCAAATCTTTCCCAATAATGTTGATTGAACCTCCATTGCTACAACAAAACCTCTAGGGACTATCTCCAAGCGAAGCTCCCTGAGATCTTCGGCTAACTCCTTTGGTAATCCTCCGCTTATCAGGGTATTGACATAACTCTTCCGGCTCAAGGCATCTGCTACTACATTGGCCTTGCCTGGATGATAGTGTAGCTTCATATCATAGTCCTTTATAAGCTCCAACCATCTCCTTTGCCTGAGATTCAGCTCCTTCTGTGTGAAAATGTGCTTCAAACTCTTGTGATCCGTGTACACATCACAACGGTTTCCAATAAGAAAGTGTCTCCAGGTCTTGAGTGCATGCACTACGGCTGCTAACTCCAAATCATATGTGGCATAATTCAACTCATGCGGTCGAAGCTGTCGTGAGGCATACGAGACAACTCTTCCGTCCTGCATAAGTACACCTCCAAGTCCTAGGCGAGAAGCGTCGCAATACACTTGGAAATCCTTGCATATATCCGACTGAATCAGCACTGGGGCTGTAACCAAACGTTTCTTCAGCTCCTAAAAACTTGCCTCACAATCATTTGTCCATTTAAACTTAGTGTCTTTCTTCAACAACTCCGTCATAGGCTTCGCAATCTTGGAGAAATTCTCAATGAATCTCCGGTAATATCCCGCGAGTCCAAGAAAACTGCGGATCTCTCCAACTGAGGTGGGTGCCAGCCAATCTATGACAGACTGAACCTTGGTAGGATCTACTGCTATACCTTCTCCTGATATAACATGTCCAAGAAATCCAACTTCCTTCAACCAAAACTCACACTTGTTGAACTCGGCATAAAGCTGATGTTCCCTGAGCTTCTCGAGAACTAAACGCAAATGCTCCTTATGCTCCTCTTCATTCTTCGAGTACACCAGAATATCATCAATGAACACCACAACAAACTTATCCAAGAACTCCATGAACACCTTGTTCATCATACTCATGAAATAGGCAGGGGCATTAGTCAATCCAAATGACATAACCGTGTACTCATATAGCCCATACCTTGTAGTGAACGTTGTCTTAGGTATATCCTGCTCTCGGATCTTCAACTGGTGATATCCTGATCGCAGATCAATCTTGGAGAATACTTTAGCTCCTTGCAGTTGGTTAAACAAATCGTTGATCATCGGTAGTGGCTACTTGTTCTTGATCGTCACTTCATTCAATGCACGATATTCAACAACCATTCTCCAAGATCCATCCTTCTTCTCAACCAAGAGCACTGGGGCTCCCCACGGTGACGAACTTCATCGAATGTAACCTATCTCCAATAACTCCTTAATCTGCTTCTTAATCTCCTCCAGATCATTTGCTGGCATCCGGTATGGTCTCTTCGATATTGGTCCGGTGCCTGGCAACAGCTCTATCAAAAACTCAATGTCTCGATCCGGCAGCATGCCTGGTAGTTCCTCTGGAAATACATCTGGGTAATCCTTCACTACAGGCACTTCCTCCTGAACAACTCCTGAGAGGGAATTTACTTGGGTCCTCCTTGGCGCATGCCTGGATACATACGTAATCCTTTTTCCCTCCGGAGTGGTGAGCCGAATTGACTTACTCGCGCAGTCGATGTTTCCTCCATACTTCGATAGCCAATCCATGCCTAGTATCACATCCAATTCTTGCGACTCCAGAATTATCAGGTCTGAGGGGAAACATGCCTACCTATGGTCAATGGCATCTGAAAACATCCTTGGCTTGCCATATACTCCGCTCCTAGCGAGCTTACTAACATAGGTGTCCTAAGAACTTTAGTGGGCAACTTATACTTATCCACAAATCCCCTTGATATGTATGAATGCGATGCACCGGTATAAAAAAGAATGATTGCAGTAAATGACTTTACCAAAAACTTACCTATAACTGCATCTAGCTGCTCTTCAACCTCCTCCATGTTAACGTGGTTCACGTGTCCCTTGTTGAAAGGGTTGGGCTTCTTCCCAGAGCTTCCATTGCCATTTCCATTCTTTGCTTCAGAACACTCGGTGGCGTAGTGTCCAGTCTTCTCGCACTTGAAACAAGTAATGTGACTTAGATCCTTCTTGGCGGGTGTAGAGGGGTTGGAACGGTTCTGGCTGCTGCTTTCTCCATTCCCATTCCCATTCTTGGGGCCATTGTGATTATGCGAACTTCCTCCATTGTGAGTGTGGCCTCCATGGTTGTGGTGAGTGTGTCCTCCCGAGTTCGGGGTAAAACGAGGTCTCTGCTGAGCTCCTGAATTGTACTTCCCTTGTCCATACTTCCTCTTGCAGCTCTCTATCTGCAGCTGCTTCCCTTCAATCATAAGAGTCCTCTCTACCAACTCCTGGTAGTTAGCAAATGTTGCTACCATCAACTGCATACTCATCTCATCATTCAGCCCTTCCGTAAACTTCTCCTGCTTCACGACACCTGTGGCCACATCGTCTGGGGCATAGCGAGCTAACTTACTGAACTCCTCCACGTACTGCCCCATAGTACGGTTTCCCTGGCATAAGTTGCGAAACTCACGCTTCTTCATGTTCATAGCTCCAGTTGAGACATGTGTAGTGCGGAACGCTTGCTGAAAATGATCCCAAGTGTCATTGCCTATAGGGAAAGTGGTTGTGTAATTCTCCCACCACGAGGCTGCGGGTCCATCCAATTGATGTGCAGCAAAATGCACCTTCTCAGCATCTGTGCAACCTGCGGTGGTCAACTCCCTTCCAATCCAGGGTAGCCAGTCATCAGCAACAATCGGCTCGGTGCTACTGGAAAACACCGGCGGATTCAACCTCAGAAAACGGGCTAGGTCAACTGGAGGTGGTGGCGGTGAGTTGCTGTTGTTGTTGTTGTTGTTGCCTTGGTTCTGGACTAGTAGCTGCATCCAGGCATTCTATTGTTGGATCAACTGAGTGAGCTCCGGTGGGAAGACAAATCCGGGGTCACGTCTCAGAGGCATCTGATGGGTTTTAGAGGGGAGAGATTAGAATAGAGTGAGCTCTAGTGAGAAAACACTACCTATATGCACATGAGACAAACACATTCATATCACACCACTCAATTCAAACAAGGGCATACAAACGATCTAACTACCGTTACAAGATACTCGGACTACTACTATATACATGGGGGGAATACTACTTGATAATATGGTGGTCATCTAGAAATTTTGATCGGTTGAAGACTCCATCATATCTGCTCCAGCTTCATCTTCGTAATCACCATCACTACTGTTGGGGTTGGAGTCGGTGTCGTCGATGATGATGTAGTCCTCGGGACGGTCATCATCTCCTCCTGGCGCGGGGTCTCCCATGAATACTCCTAGCTTCCTTGTTAGGTTGTCATTCTTTTCTACTAGTATCGCGATTTCCTCCTCGTATCCGTCACGTGTAGACTTGAGTTCCTCTTCAAGCTCCATGTTCCTGGTCATCACCTTCTTCAGATCTATCATGCTTGCGTACATTTGGTTCTCCTGGCGACGAATGTGCTAGTTTAACTCCTGGATGAATGCTGCAATGGACCTGTCCCTCCTGGTGCTGATCATCTCCCATTGCTCATCTCGGCGCCCACATATCTAGTAGATAGTGTCCTTAAGATCCTTGTGATAAACTTCGCTGATGCGTCCCATGGCGCTGTGAGCTGCCATGCTCTTTCCTAGACTCCAGGGTAGTGCATCAAAGGAAAACTCTATGGGCTTAGTAACTAGCGTAAATGCCCTTCCTGGAACTTGAACTCGAATCATCCAACGCTCCTCTTCTAGTAAAGTGGCGGTGTAGGTCCCGGTGAAGCTTGGTATTCCGATGTTCAGGTAGCTAGTGACTTCCTTCAAGTGTCGTCCAAAAGGTGTGTCTTCATCCGGTTGTGCAAACTTGTTCCTTGAGTCCGCCATCTATAGAGTGGAAAATGGAGAGGAGTCAGAAATGAGTAGAGAAGAGTGACCTATGGCTCATCTTAGTGGTTGTGTCCTACAATCAGCATGTGCTCTGATACCATCTTGTTGTGATCCAACCTCAAACGGTCGAATCTCTATGCATAAGTGTCATCCCTGGATCGGTAATGCTGACACACACAGTACTTGAAGGATTTATAGCAGAGTGCAATCACACACTTATTACATTGAATGTCTCAAAAGAGAACTTATTACAATAATATGGCTTAAGGCCATCTAAATAAGATAACTGGGGAAGCATCGAAGGTAAATGAGTCCATCAACTCCAACGGCATAGCTGAGTGCACGACAACGACCTAGCGCACCTTACTCTTCGTCTGAAAAGTCTGCAACGTAATACGTTGCAGCCCGGAACGGGTCAGCACATGGAATATGCTGGCAAAATAACACAGTAGAGCAATGAACTAGTAATTGCTATCACTACATGCATATATGGCTGGTGGAGGTTATATGGTTAACATATTTTTGCGAAAAGCCAATTTTTTCCTACAACAAAGGAATATATTTTTGTTTAACTATCATGGTAGTTGATAAACATTGAGAAGGTTCCTCCAACTCAATCCCAATTAAACAGTATTAATAACCCGACAAATTAATTTAGAGTGATGAGATCAACATGATAATTCAAGAACCAGATACTCAAGATGTCCATAACCGAGGACACGGCTAACCATGATTAGTTTGTACACTCTGCAGAGGTTTGTGCACTTTTCCCCACAAGACTCGATCTCGTCCGTTGAATTTCTCGCACTACATGGTGTTTGAGAAACGGATGACCGAGACACAGTCTTTCAGAAGCATTAACTCTTTACTCTGGGTAGACAGTTACACCTACTTTCCCCTACATCTGCTAGCCTACCGCTGAAAGAGGTCACACAACATACTCAACTATGCCAGAGCCCATAATGGCTTGTGGCTGTACACGGAAGTTCTAGCATGAATAATCTTATGATCCCTTTGAGCCTGGGTGGTGAACCGTAGGATGATCACACGGGTACTCCGGGATATCCTAGGACAACACTGGATTCTCCAGGTGCCCGCAACCAATCCACCCAGATGTGTATTTAAGTAGCCACCTTAAGTTAACCATTAATTAACAATCTCACATCTGTCATGGATACACTCAAACCCAAACCATGTCTACTAGCATAGCATAGCGGTATAAGCATAACGTAGAAGTAACTCCCAGGGTTTGATAATAAAAGGACAATAGGTTCTACCTCATCATCTACTTCCCAAACCCACATGTTAAGAGATCCTACTCATGCAATGTTTGAGGGTTGAAACTAATGCATAAAAACTGGGTAATAAAGAAGTATGATAAATGTGTTACTTGCCTTGCTGATGATCCGCAAACCCTAGAGACTCGTAGTAGCACGCTTTGCACTCTGGGAATTCTACCGCAAACAAACAATAGCATACATAAGCACTCAAGCATAGATTCAAGGGTAAAACTCAGATGAGAAAGATCAAATCTAAAATTTCAACTGAAGAGCTTTGATTTGCAAAAAGAATCAATCAAATCGGAGCTACGAAACTCAAACTACGATAAAAAGAAATTCGAATTCAAATCTGCTTGAAACCAAATTTTAAATTGTCAAAATCATGTTCAAGTGGATTAACTGGAAAGAGGGGTTCGAGACGAAGATTTTGGCGTTGGTTTCACTGGATTTGGACAAACGGTTAAAAAGTTACGAGGGTTTGAAGATCAAGGGCTAATCTGCGATAAAAATAATCACAGATAGGTTCCTGGCGAAAATAAAATAGAAAAAGAAAAATCTATCGGACGAACGTTCGCTAACAGAGACAAATGAACGAATTCGTTCGTTAAAACGAACTAACAAGTGAACATTCGCAGAATAGATCTAACCGAGGAAAACCGAGAAAACCAAACTAAATAAAAAACCAAACTAGATCTAAATCGGAAAAAAGCCGGCGGCGGTATTCTTTACCGAATCACGGCGGCGGTCAACGGCGGCGAGCGGCGGCTCCGGCGAGGCTGTGGCGGGGCGAGGTGAGGCGGCTCGGGCGGCGACGCGGGATGGTGGGGCTGCGGCGGTCGGCGGCGCGGCACGCGGCGGCGAGCGTGGCAAGCGGCGGCGGCTGCTGCTGCGCTGCGGCGGCGGGCGGCGGCGGTGGTGGTGGTGAGAGGCAGGGGGCTTAAATAGCCTCGGGGGGGCTCCGACTTGGGCCGAAGTCGGGCGGCGGCGGCGGCACGCCGGACTCCTCGGAGTCCGTGCCGACCACGGCGACGGAGGCGGTTGGCGGCGCTCGGCTTCGGCCCGCTCGGTTGGGCCGTTGGCCCAGTCGGGCGAAACGTTTTTTTTAATAAATTCTGCCAAAATGGAAAAATCCTAAATAAACATAAAAAATTCTAAGAATGCCAAAAACAATTTTCACCGTCTAAATAAAATATTTAGAACAAGGTGAACATATTTCTGGCCTAAAAATGCAATTTTAAAAAATGCATATATTTCTAATTCAAATAAAATCTCGAATAAAATCCAAACAAAATATTTATTTGATTTTAATATTTTTTCTCCAATATTTCTTTTATTTTGGAGAAGTCATTTTATCTCCTCTCTTTTATTTTTGATATTGGGAATATTTCGGAGAGAAAAATATTAAAACCACAATGATCCTCTTTTCAAATTTGAGAGAAATTCAAATATGAAAATAATGAAATCCCCAACTCTCTCCGTGGGTCCTTGAGTTGCTTAGGATTTCTAGGATCGCAAAGGAGATGCAAATAAAATATGATATGCATATGATGACCTATGTATAACATTCCAAATTGAAAATTTGGGATGTTACACATAATCAATTGCAACCTCTTCCAAAATAGTGGATTCATCATTAAATAGAGTCATGACCTCTCCAAATCTACTTTCATCAATATAATCATCATAAATAGGAGGCGTGCAATCATCATAATAAATTTTCTCATCTAAACTTGGGGGACTAAAAATATCATCTTCATCAAATATAGCATCCCCAAGCTTATGGCTTTGCATATCACTAGCATCATGGATATTCAAAGAATTCATACTATCAACATTGCAATCATGCTCATCATTCAAATATTTTGTGCCAAACATTTTATTGACTTCTTCTTCTAACAACTGAGCACAATTTTTCGAACCATCGTTTTCAAGAAAGATATTATAAAGATGATCAATAATATGATGCAACCTCAATTCCATTTTTTTGTAGTTTTCTTTTATAACTAGTGATAAAACAAGAAACTAAAAGATTCAACTGCAAGATCTAAAGATATACCTTCAAGCACTCACCTCGCCGGCAACGGCGCCAGAAAGGATCTTGATGTCTACTACGCAACTTTATTCTTGTAGACACGTGTTGCGCCTCCAAGCGCAGAGTTTTGTAGGACAGTAGCAATTTTCCCTCAAGTGGATGACCTAAGGTTTATCAATCTGCGGGAGGTGTAGGATGAAGATGGTCTCTATCAAACGACCCTGCAACCAAATACAAGAAATCTCTTGTGTCCCCAGCACACCCAATACAATGGCAAATTGTATAGGTGCACTAGTTCGGCGAAGAGATGGTGTTAAAAGTGTAATATTGATGGTAGAAATATATTTTTATAATCTGAATAAATAAAAATAGCAAGGTAGCAAATAGTAAACGGGCACAAAAACGGTATTGCAATGCTTGAAAACGAGACCTAGGGTCCGTACTTTCGCTAGTGTAATCTCTCAACAGTGCTAATATAATTGGATCATATAACCATCCCTCAAACTACGATGAAGAATCACTCCAAAGTTCCTATCTAGGGGAGAACATAAGAATAAATTGTTTGTAGGGTACGAAACCACCTCAAAGCTATTATTTCCGTTCAATCTATTCAAGAGTTCATACTAAAATAACACAAAGCTATTCTTTCCGTTCGATCTATCCTAGAATTCGTACTAAAATAACACCAAAGCAAATTCATATTTATAATACTCAATCCAACATAAAGAACTTCAAAGAGTGCCCCAAGATTTCTACCGGAGAGAAAAAGACAAGAACATGCATCAACCCCTATGCATAGATTACCCCAATGTCACCTCGGGAATCCACGAGTTGACTGCCAAAACATATATCAAGTGAATCAATTAGGTACCCCATTGTCACCACGAGTATTCAATTGCAAGACATATATCAAGTGTTCTCAAATACATGAAAGTATTCAATCCGATAACAACAAAATCTCAAAGGAAAAACTCAATTCATCGCAACAAGATAGAGAGGGGAAAACACCATATGATCCGACTATATTAACAAAGCCCGCGATACATCAAGACCGTGGCATCTCAAGAACACGAGAGACAGAGAGAGAGATTAAACACATAGCTACTGGTACAAACCCTCAGCCCCAAGGGTGGACTACTCCCTCCTCATCGTGGTGGCCGCCGGGATGATGAAGATGGCCACCGGAGATGATTCCCCCCTCCGGCAGGGTGTCGGAACAGGGTCTAGATTGGTTTTCGGTGGCTACAGAGCCTTGCAGCGGTGAAACTTCTGATCTAGGTTAACCCCCGAGGGTTTTTGGAATTTTTGGGAATTATAGGGTAAAGAGGGGGTGCGGGAGGCCTCCGAGGTGGGCACAACCCACCTGGGCGCACCTGGGACCCCAGGTGTGCCCTGGTGGGTTGTGGCCCCCTCAAGGCACCCCTAGGTGCTTCTCTAGCCCACTGGTGGTCTTCTGGTCCACAAAAAATCCACAAAAAGTTTTGCGGTGTTTGGACTCCGTTTGATATTGATTTCCTGCGATGTAAAAAAACAAGGAAGAAACAACAACTGGCACTGGGCACTGGTTCAATAGGTTAGTCCCAAAAATGATATAAAGTTGCTATAAAATGATTGTAAAACATCCAAGAATGATAATAAAATAGCATGAATACTTCATAAATTATAGATACGTTGGAGACATATCATTAACCAAGGCAGAGCGTGTGTGATAGTTACACCTTTCACACACGATCCTACACATAAAAATGTGTGGGATGTACATACGAACGGAAACGTTTTCCTTGGATTGACCGTGTGGGATGTACATAAGAACGGAAACGTATTCCTTGGATTGACTGTGTGTGATATACATACGAACGAAAACGTTTTCCCTATATTGACTGTGTGGGATGTACATAAGAACGGAAATGTATTCCTTGGATTGACTGTGTGTGATACACATACGAACGGAAATGTTTTTCTGGGATTCACCGTGTGGGATGTACATACGAACGAAAATGATTGGGTTTCGATGCCTCGCCCGATCGCACATGAGCTCATTTTGCCCCATCCTGTGTCCCAGGAGGGCCTATCCCCGACGATTTCTGGGTCGTGTGGGAAGGCCCCCCTATCACCCACACTCACTTGGCGACGGTTCCAAATGTCGTTGCGGAAAGGTGTTAAAAACCATTTTTATAGCACCGACGCGTACCAGTGATAACTTCAAGATTTTCAACACATATAGAGGAAACTTGATATTATTGCAACTCCTACAAACATATATTCCTCCCTCATAATAATTTTCAGTAGCATCACGAATGAATTCAACAATATAACCATCACATAAAGCATTATTTTCATGATCCACAAGCATAGAAAATTTATTACTCTCCACGTAAGCAAATCTGTTCTCATCAATAGTAGTGGGAGCAAACTCAACAAAATAACTATCACGTGAGGCATAATCCAATTGAAAATTAACATTATGATGACTAGTTGGTTATCATTATTCTTCATAGCATACATGTCATCACAATAATCATCATAGATAGCAACTTTGTTCTCATAATCAATTGGAACCTCTTCCGAAATAGTGGGTTCATCACTAAATAAAGTCATGACCTCTCCAAATCCACTTTCATAAATATTATAAGATCCAACACCCTCCAAAATAGTGGGATCATTACCTAGAGTTGACACTCTTCCAAACCCACTTTCATCAACATAATCATCATAAATAGGAGGCATGCTATCATCATAATAAATTTTCTCATCAAAACTTTGGGGAGAAAAAATATCATCTTCATCAAACATAGCATCCCCAAGCTTGTGGCTTTGCATATCATTAGCATCATGGATATTCAAAGAATTCATACTAACAACATTGCAATCATGCTCATCAATCAAATATTGAGTGCCAAACATTTCATTGACTTCCTCTTCTAACACTTGTGTCGGTGTACAAAAGTAGGGCTCCTTTTTGTACCCCTTTACTTGTGCGTGGGCAGTCGCAGCCCCACGCCTGCGGCCGCGCTTGGCGGGACAGAAGAGGAAGCAAAGACACAAGACGACCAGAGCAACACCAAGACAGAGGCGCGAGGAGCGAAGGGACAAGGTGGGCTCTCCCCGGCAAGAGCCTTGCCGGGGCAACTTGCCCAACACCAGCGGAGCCGCCACCCTTGATCCTAAGAGTTCCGACACCGTCGACAACGTTGGAACCAAGGCTCGGGAGGCGCCTGCATGGTGGCATGTAGATCTTTGTGAAGACCAAGAACATACAAGACTAGATGAGAACCAGAAGACGGAAACCCCCGGCAAGACCCTTGCCGGGGACATCTGCGGGGCTGCAGCCAGGCCCCCACCTGCCAAGGCTCCACCGCTGTTCCAACACAACAGTCAACCCGCCAAAAAGGCAGGCACCTGCGTGGCGACGTGCAGCTTCCAGGCCAACTCAGCAAGCACCTGCGTGGTGGCATGCAGATCTTCGTGAAGACTCTGCCACCGCACCAACTCAGCAGCTAGCCAGCATGGCACTGCACGCCTACTCAGCTTGGACGCGCATCAGTGCGAGACGAGGCGGTGATGGACGAGACGAGCTTCCTTGACGTCCCCGATAAAGTGAGAGGGCACGTCGGCAGTGTATTAAATGCGTTTGTCCTACGGAGCCAGGCGAAAGACTTGTATACAGTACAAACTTTCCACCTCCTGTGTGCCACTGTGGCGACCCCTTTGGCTATAAAAGGAGGCCCGAGGCATACTGGAGGGGGATTCGGACTTTTTGGACCCTGCACGCTTTGTAACTAGTCCAAGAACACCAGATAAACACAAACCATTAGGAGTAGGGTATTACGCATCACTTGCGGCCCGAACCTGGATAAATTCCCCCGTGTTGATCTTCTAAACCCGCTCTTTCCACAGCCCCGCGCCCGCCAACCGTAGAAGGGATTCCCTGTGATCCCATAGGTGTCGTTTCCACCGACATCTTTGGCGCGCCAGGTAGGGGGACGCAAGCTGTGAAAATCCGGTTTTGGAGTCAACTTACCGACTCCTTTGTCGCGGTGGCTCAAGAAGAGAAGGCCACGTCAATCAGCCGCACTCTGGTGCCGTCCGCAGCTGCGACGACCATCCGCGTGGCTGCAAAAAGCTAAGTCACGCACAACTTTGAGCAATTCTTCTTAATATAAGGTTATTCTCCTCGAAAGATCTTGCTCTTTGTACGGAAAACCTGCATGAAATGGGACCCTTCCTCTATTAGCAACGCCCTTGTTCTGTTTCGAGTCCGCTCAACAGTTCAAGCTGCCGCGCTGAGAACGGCAAGGTGACCTGCCCGCTATTAGCAACGCCCTTGTTCTGTTTCGAGTCCGCTCAACAGTTCAAGCGGCCGCGCTGAGAACGGCAAGGTGGTTTGTCCGGCAGCAAGCGCCCCCCGGCAGGCTGCTAAGGATCAATCCTCAAAGCGCCATAGGATGGGTTTATGCGTCGACGAACCTATCCTACTGGGCATAGGGTGTGTACGTACAAAGAAAGATCAATACAGGAAGATAACATGCTTCATTTTAAAAGTACTGCAGAGTTATATTACATCAATTTTTGCTGTGGTTCTAACTTAAGATAAAATCGTCTTGGTCATGAACTCACAGCAGCAAAGAGAAACTGGGTGCCTAGTCTCGGTGCTGGCCCTCCACCCTCCTGACTCCGTCGACGCGCCTGATGATGGGCTCGATACGCTCTTCAAGCGCCACGAGGTCCACATCCTCCAGCAAGCTCTCCAGCGCATCGACAAAGTCGACGTTGGGGTTCAGTACGCCACCTTGGTGAGGACCTTAGTCAGGGCGCCCCGGCAGAGCTTCCGGGGCTCATTGGCTAGAGAGGTCGCTCGGTTGGAACGAAGCTGCTCCAGGGCTTCAAGGACGCCCTCGAAGAACAAGGTTAGCCTGGCGTTGGGGCTCACGTTCGCCTCCATTGAGTACTTGAAGTTCGGCATGCCCATGGTGGCCAGCTGCGTGGTGAGCCTCTTCGCGACGTCGACGAGGCGGCTGATCCAGAGGTTTACGCTCTTCGCATAATCCTCGTGTTCGGCAGCGTCGTTGCTCCGCAGCTGCTTCTCGTCCTCCAGGGCCTTGTTCAGGGTCTCCTCACGAGCTCCGGCCTCCGAAAGCTTCCCCTCCAAGCCGTCTAGTTTCAGCTTAAGGTCATTGATGGAGTCATCGGCCTCGGAGAGCAGCTTGTCCTTGTCAGAGACTGCGGCATGGGCATCCGCCAAAGCGCGTTTGGCCGTGTCCCTCTCCTCCGTCAGCTCCAAGACCACTTTCTTCAGCCCATCCCGCTCCAGCTTCTCTAATTCGCCGGCGTGAACCCGAGCCCGAGCATCGAGCGCTTCCTTGTGCCTCTGCTCCAGCTCCTGGGTCCGCTGCACAACAAGCTTCTCGACCTCCTCATCCCTGCCGTGGAGTGTGGCGGCGAGCGCCTCCTCACGGGCGGCAAGGTCCTCCTCCTGGGAGTTCAGCAGAGCCTGGTGTTGTTGCCGAGCGGCCTCGTCCTTGGCGTCCTGCTCCTTCACCACCTCCTGGGCCTTCTTGACGTCAGCCTGCTTCAGGATAAGCTCATGTTTGCGCTCAGCCAGCTCCCCCTGGGTAGCCTTCAGTTCTTCCCGAGCCTCGCGGAACCAGGTCTGCGTCTGAGCAACGCGCTCCTCAAGATCCGCATCCGCCTTGTCCGCTGCCGCCATCCTGGATTTTGCCTTGTCTAGGTGGGCACGGTGGAGCGCCTGGAGCTTCTGGAAGTTGAAGCTCATGGCCCGGAGAAGCTGCTCCTCTTGGGAACCACCACCGCCAGCGCTCGGTTCATCAACAACCTGGAGTCCGGCGGTGGTGAGCGCCTCGTCGTCGAACACCTCCCCCTTGGCTGGTGCCCTGGTGCTCGCTGTCCCTGGGAGGTGGACGAACAGGTCATCGCCCACCTTCAAGTACTTGCCCGGTCTAGGGGCTGTAGGGGAGGAAGGTTGGTCGTCGGCCACCTCCCCCCCCCGGCAGGCCCCTTGCCGGCCTCCTCGGTAGCAGCCTTGCCGGCCTCTTCGGCAGCGGCCTTGCCGGCCTCCCCAGCAGGCCCCTTGGCGGCCTCCTCAGCGGCAGTCTTGGTGGCCTCCTCGGCAGCAATCTTGTTGGCCTCGTCCTTGGCGACCTTCTCGATGATGGTATCAATATCCTCTTGGTCTGCCGAGGGAGGGTCTGGATACCAAGAAGGAGAATGAGACGGGGCCAAAATCAAGGTTCAAAAAAGAAGAAGAAGAAGAAAAGACAGGGACAGGAGGCAGGCCACACACCCGTGCCAAGCTGGGAAGAAGTGGTTCCCTCCCCGCCGACGTTCATTGCCAGGATGGAGCCACTGCCACCCAAGTTCACCTCCTCCTCCTCCGTGCATGTGGGCTCGGTGCTTGGTGCCCTTGTCGGGGACGCCCCTCTAGGCGGCGTGGTCGACGGGGGTGGCATGTTGGGGGTGGCCTTCAGCGGCTCCTCCTGCTGCCGCTCTCCTCCTGCGAACCCGGCAAGGGCAGCACCAAGGGATCGTGCCCCAACACACACCGACAGGAAGTGAGTAGTGAACTCATGCTGGGGGCTGTGTCGGGGGCTAGCGTCCAGGCTGATCACCACCAACTCCGGCGTCCGCTGAGTGCTTGATACGTCTCCGACGCATCTACTTTTCCAAACACTTTTGCCCTTGTTTTGGACTCTAACTTGCATGATTTGAATGGAACTAACCCGGACTGACGCTGTTTTCAGCAGAATTGCCATGGTGTTATTTTTCTGTAGAAATAAAAGTTCTCGGAATGACCTAAAACTTCACGGAGAATATTTTTGGAATTAATAAAAAATACTGGCCAAAGAATCAACACCAGGGAGGCCACACCCTGTCCACAAGGGTGGAGGGCGCGCCCACCCGCTGGGGCGCGCCCCCTGCCTCGTGGGCCCCCTGAGGCTCCACCGATGTCAACTCCAACTCTATATATTCATGTTGAAGGAGAAAAAAATCAGAGAGAAGGATTCATCGCATTTTACGATACGGTGCCGCCGCCAAGCCCTAATCTCTCTTGGGAGGGCTCATCTGGAGTCCGTTCGGGGCTCCAGAGAGGGGAATCCGTCGCCGTCGTCATCATCAAGCTTCCTCCATCACCAATTTCATGATGCTCACCGCCGTGCATGAGTAATTCCATCATAGGCTTGCTGGACGGTGATGGGTTGGATGAGATTTATCATGTAATCAAGTTAGTTTTGTTAGGGTTTGATCCCTAGTATCCATTATGTTCTGAGATTGATGTTGCTATGACTTTGCTATGCTTAATGCTTGTCACTAGGACCCGAGTGCCATGATTTCAGATCTGAACCTATTATGTTTTCATGAATATATGTGAGTTCTTGATCCTATCTCGCAAGTCAATAGTCACCTACTATGTGTTATGATCCGGTAACCCCGAAGTGACAATAATCGGGACCACTCCCGGTGATGACCGTAGTTTGAGGAGTTCATGTATTCACTAAGTGTTAATGCTTTGGTCCGGTACTCTATTAAAAGGAGGCCTTAATATCCCTTAGTTTCCAATAGGACCCCGCTGCCATGGGAGGGTAGGACAAAAGATGTCATGCAAGTTCTTTTCCATAAGCATGTATGACTATATTCGGAATACATGCCTACATTACATTGATGAATTGGAGCTAGTTCTGTGTCACCCTATGTTATAACTGTTGCATGAGGAATCGCATCCGACATAATTATCCATCACTGATCCAATGCCTACGAGCTTTTCACATATTGATCTTTGCTTAGTTACTTTACCGTTGCGACTGTTACAATTACTACAAAACTGCTACTGTTACCTTTGCCACCGTTACCGTTACTTCCATACTACTTTGCTACTAAATACTATTAAGTTTTCCAGGTGTGGTTGAATTGACAACTCAACTGCTAATACTTGACAATATTCTTTGGCTCCCCTTGTGTCGAATAAATAAATTTGGGTTGAATACTCTACCCTCGAAAACTGTTGCGATCCCCTATACTTGTGGGTTATCAAGACTATTTTCTGGCACCGTTGCCGAGGAGCATAGCTCTATTCTTTGAGTCACTTGGGATTTATATATGTTGATCACTATGAGGAACTTGAAAGATGAAAGAACTAAGATTTCTCCCTCAACTACGAGGGGAGGTAAGGAACTGCCATCTAGCTCTGCACTTGATTCACCTTCTGTTTTGAGTAAACTTGCGACACCTAAACCTACACCTGCTATTGATTCTGATATGTCGCATGTTATTGATGATGCCACTTCTGCTATGCATGATACTTATGATGAAACTACTTCTATGCTTGATAATACTGTGCCACTAGGTGAATTTCTTGATGAACAACTTGCTAGGGTTAGAGAGAATGAAATTATTGAAACTGATAATATTGATGAAAGTGATGATGAAGATTCTCCCCCTAGATATGAATTGCTTGATGTACCTGAGGGTTATGTTATGGATGAAGAAACTGCTAGAGACTTTTTTGCTTGCAAAGATAGATATGATCTTAAGAAAATGTTAGCTAAGCTGAAAGAAAAATCTTTGAATGCTAGAATGAAATATGACCCTGCTTTTGCTACTTCACCTATCTGTATTTCTGATAAGGATTATGATTTCTCTGTTGACCCTGAGTTAATTACTTTGGTTGAATCTGATCCTTTTTATGGCTATGAATCTGAAACTGTTGTGGCACATCTTACTAAATTAAATGATATAGCCACCCTATTCACTCATGAGGAAAAAATTCGTTACTACTATATCCTTAAGCTATTCCCGTTCTCATTAAAGGGTGATGCTAAAACATGCTTTAATTCTCTTGATCCTGGTTGTGTGTGTAGTCCCCAGGATATGATTTATTACTTCTCTGCTAAATATTTCCCCGCTCATAAGAAACAAGCTGCCTTAAGGGAAATATATAATTTTGTGCAAATTGAAGAAGAGAGTCTCCCACAAGCTTGGGGGAGGCTTCTCCGATTACTTAATGCTTTGCCTGATCATCCTCTCAAGAAAAATGAAATACTTGATATCTTTTATAATGGACTAACCGATGCTTCCAGAGACCACCTGGATAGTTGTGCTGGTTGTGTTTTCAGGGAAAGAACTGTTGATCAAGCTGAATTGCTATTGAATAATATATTGAGTAATGATAATGATTGGACACTTCCTGAACCAACTCCTAAGCCAACTCCAAAGAAAAGGGGTGTTCTATTTCTCAGTCCTGAAGATATGCAAGAGGCAAAGAAATCTATGAAAGAAAAGGGTATTAAAGCTGAAGATGTTAAGAATTTACCACCTATTGAAGAAATACATGGTCTTGATAACCCGACACAGGTAGTAAAGGTAATTCTCTCTATAGATTTGATGAAGGTGATATTCCTCGTTATAAGTCTGCTAGCCAATGCTTAGATGAGTTTGATAATTTTATTGTTAAACAAGAAAACTTCAATGCTTATGTTGGTAGACAATTGAAACGTAATGCTTATATGATTGAACACTTGAGTGATTATATGTCTAGAGTTAAAGGTGAACTTAAACTTATTAGTAAACATGCTTCTATGGTTACCACTCAAGTAGAACAAGTGCTTAAAGCTCAGAATGATTTGCTCAATGAATTAAATAATAAGAAAAATGATAATGTTGTTAGAGTTGTGACTAGAGGGGGTAGAATGACTCCGGAACCTTTGTATCCTGAGGGCCACCCTAAGAGAATTGAGCAAGATTCTCAGAGAACTAATGTTGATGCACCTAGTCCTTCTAAAAAGAAGAAAAAGAAAAATGATAGGACTTTGCATGCTTCTAGTGAACCTGTTGTTGACACACCTGAGAATCCCAATGATATTTCTATTTCTGATGCTGAAACACAATCTGGTAATGAACATGAACCTAGTGATAATATTAATGATGATGTTCATGTTGATGCTCAACCTAGCAATAACAATGATGTAGAGATTGAACCTGCTGTTGATCTTGATAACCCACAATCAAAGAATCAACGTTATGATAAGAGAGACTTTGTTGCTAGGAAGCACGGTAAAGAAAGAGAACCATGGGTTCAGAAACCCATGCCTTTTCCTCCTAAACCATCCAAGAAAAAGGATGATGAGGATTTTGAGCGCTTTGCTGAAATGATTAGACCTATCTTTTTGCGTATGCGTTTGACTGATATGCTTAAAATGAATCCTTATGCTAAGTACATGAAAGATATTGTTACAAATAAAAGAAAGATACCGGAAGCTGAAATTTCCACCATGCTTGCTAATTATACTTTTAAGGGTGGAATACCAAAGAAACTTGGAGATCCAGGAGTACCAACTATACCATGCTCCATTAAAAGAAACTATGTTAAAACTGCTTTATGTGATCTTGGAGCCAGTGTTAGTGTTATGCCTCTCTCTTTATATCGTAGACTTGATTTAAATAAGTTGACACCTACTAAAATATCTTTGCAAATGGACGATAAATCAACTGCTATACCTGTCGGTATTTGTGAGGATGTGCCTGTTGTGGTTGCAAACGCTACTATTTTAACGGACTTTGCTATTCTTGATATTCCCGAGGACGATAGTATGTCGATTATCCTTGGTAGACCCTTTTTGAATAATGCAGGGGCTGTTATTGATTGCAACAAAGGCAATGTCACTTTTCATGTTAATGGTAATGAGCATATGGTACACCTTCCGAGGAAACAACCTCAAGTCCACAGTATTAATTCTATTGGAAAAATTCCAACGATTACTATTGGAGGTTTTGAATTTCCTCTTCCTACTGTCAAGAAGAAATATGATATTCTTATTGTTGGGGACGTGCATATCCCCGTTGAAGTAATTTAGTGTTATTCGAAAATTCTCCGGTTTCATGCAATTCGAAAAGAGTTTGTTAACAAGACTTGATCAACCTTGTTAGTGGATTCCTTTTGATGAGCATGAGATGGATGAAGTTCGAAAGCATAACTCTTTGTACCCTCCTTTTACTTTCTGTTATTTAGATTGAATAAAGCAAAAATAGTATTTTCTGTCTGTTTTCTGAATTATCCTTGCAATAAAAAATACCCCGAAAATAAAAGTCCTCCAAATGTCCTGAAAATGAAATATGATTTTTTGTAGAATATTTAAGAATATCTGGCACTGAGAACCCACCAGAGGGGGCCACCACTTGGCCACGAGGGCACAGGGTGCGCCCACCCCCCTGGGGCGCCCCCTGCCTCATGGGCCCCACGTGGCCCCCCTCCACTTATTCCAGCACCCACACACTTCTTCCTCCTCCAGAAAAATCCTCCCATAGCTCAAACCAGTGTTCTAGCTCATCTTGCTGCCATTTTCGATCTCCTTGCTCAAAGCTCCATTCACAAAACTGCTTTGGGGGATTGTTCTTCGGTATGTGACTCCTCCAATGGTCCAATTAGTTTTTGTTCTAGTGCTTTATTCATTGCAAATATTTGCTGCTTAGGTGACCCTGTTATTGAGCTTGCATGTCAAATTTATATGGTCCCAAGTAGTTCTAATGCATGATATAGTCTCTAGGCACTTGGGGGAGTAGTTGCTATCAATCTTGTTGAGTTTGGTTCACTTTTATTTTGAGTCACTAAAAATTTCAGAAATTTTCAGAGGGAGAAAATGTTGAAGAGATTGTTGAGAGGCTCTTCGAGCCGAAGCTCGAAGGATAAGCAAAGTGAAGAGAATAAGAAGCCCAAATATAGTCTTCCTCGCACTGCGGAGGTTCGGCCGTGTGAATGGCCTTGTGATGAGTTCTTGAGAGCCGCCGGAATTTATGATGATTTTTATTACTTGGCTGGGAATGCAGGCCTCACTGACTTCCTCCACGACCAGCTCGAACAGTATCTCCTACTCACTAATATTTTCGTGCAAAATTTTCATTTCCATGCTAGGAGATCACCACCTTCGGTAGATTTTTATTTATATGATGAGTTTAAGGAGATGTCACTCAATGATTTTTGTGCGGTTTGCAAGTTGTGTTTTGAGGGCAGCGTCGAGGAACCACATCCTAGGGATGTGGCAGAATTTATTGATGAAATTGTTGTAGGGGAAAAGAGAAAAGTGTCAGATGCAAGAACTACTAGTATACATTTTCCTGTTTTCGTTACTATGCAATATTTGCTAGTAGATGTTTAATTCGTCGCGGGAACAGTGGGGGCCTCAGTGCTCCTGACCTCGCCATTTTGCGCCAATCTTTACTCCATGACAGAACTTTCAATTTAGGCGCTATGGTTGCTAAACGGTTGAGTCTAAACCGTACAAAGGGCCCCATTTTTCGAGGTATCTTTGCTTCGCGTCTTGCTAAATACTTTGAGATACCTATTAGACACTATGAGAAAGAAGAAAAGGTGCTGCCCCCTATTTTCTTAGACAATAAAAGTATGGTAGCACATGATTTTATTTGCGATGATAAGGAAAAGAGACTCATTTATAACTTGGTATTTAGTGAAAACACTTGTCAGATTATTACCCTGCATGCACCTTCTTTGTTTAACATTCATTCAGGCACATACATCATCCTGCCCGATGACATTTATGCATATTGGGAGCGAACACGATCCCTAGAGCCTGAGCCTGAGCCATCTCCTAATCCATATCAAGAGTCTATTTATCAGTGGGATCCGGAGTAGATCGCCAACCAGTGGCACCCAGAGGAGACTCCTCCATACACCGGAGAGAGTAGCTTCGATCCGTGGACCTAGACCAACTTAGGCCAAAAGCCTAAGCTTGGGGGAGTACGTATTTCTCACTGATGTTACATTCATATTCACACACTCATCCCAGTTGTCGGTGCTCATACTTTTTCATTGTACTATCCATGCTAGTTTATTTTATTTTCTAATCCTTCTTCTTGTGTGTTTGAAAAACCTTAAGAAAAACCAAAAAAATAGTTGTAGCTTTTAGCTAGTTTACTTCCCATGCCTGTAGTAGTAATAATTAAAACAAAACCCAAAAAGATTTCTCGTTCTTATTTTGCTTGTTGGGAGCTTTCCCGTGTAAATAGTTTTATTTTATTTCTTTCCTTTGGGGTTCGAGAGGAGCAGACCATGATGAAAATGTTGAAGTGGCTCTTATATGCATTACTGTTGATTTAACAAAGAGCCCATATTACCTTGTCTTCTCTTGTGTATTAAATGCTTGCAGATTCCAGCTTAGTCCAATGCACGTGCACTATTATTATTATCCACACCGTTTGGTCGTGCAAGTGAAAGGCAATAATGACGATATATGATGGACTGATTGAGATGAGAGAAGCTGGTATGAACTCGACCTATCTTGTTTTTGTAAATATGATTAGTTCATCATTCCTGATTCAGCCTATTATGAATGAAATCTGTTTGGAATGACAACTAGAGATTATAGTTGCTCATGCCATGCTTAATTAGCTAGGAGTTTATAATGGTTTACCTTGCGTGTCAACATGCTATTAAAATGGTTGTGATGTGATATGATAGGGTGGTATCCTCCTTTGAACGATTCGAGTAGCTTGACTTGGCACATGTTCACGCATGTAGTTGAAACAAAATCAACATCGCATCCACGATATTTATGTTCATGGTGAATTATATCCTACTCATGCTTGCACTCAATGTTGATTAATTTTAATGCATGTTCATGACTGTTGTCGCTCTCTAGTTGGTCGCTTCCCAGTCTTTTTCTAGCCTTCACTTGTACTAAGCGGGAATTCTGCTTGTGCATCCACTTCCATAAACCCCAAAGTTATTCCATATGAGTCCGCCATGCCTTCCTATATGCGGTATCTACCTACCATTCCAAGTAAATTTGTATGTGCCAAGCTCTAAACCTTCAAATGAAATGCTATTTTGTATGCTCAAATAGCTCATGTATCAACTAGGGCTGTCTATATCTTCCATGCTAGGTGGGTTATTCTCACGAGGAGTGGAATCTGCTCCTCATTCACGAGAAAATGGCGGGTACCCGGGATACCCAGTCCCATGCTCAAACCAAATCAAAATAATTGCAAACAAAACTCCCCCAGGACTGTTGTTAGTTGGAGGCACCCGTTGTTTCGGGCAAGCCATGGATTGATGCTTGTTGGTGGTGGGGGAGTATAAACTTTGCCATTCTGCTTGGGAACTGCCTATAATGTGTGTAGCATGGAAGATATCGAGATCTCTCGGTTGTTATGTTGACAATGAAAGCATGCCACTCAAAATATTATTTATCTCTATTTCAAAAATCGAGCTCTGGCACCTCTACAAATCCCTGCTTCCCTCTGTGAAGGGCCTATCTATTTACTTTTATGTTGAGTCATCACCCTCTTATTAAAAAGCACCAGTTGGAGAGCACTGTCGTCATTTCCATGCATTACTATTAGTTTACATTGACTATGAATATGACTGGATCTCTTTTACCATGAATTACAATGTCTAGTCAGTCCTTGATCTTCAGAGGTGCTCTGCATTTATGTTTTGCGGTCTCAGAAAGGGCTAGCGAGATACCATCTTGTTATATCATATTATGATTGTTTTGAGAAAGTGTTGTCATCCGAGATTTATTATTATTGCTCGCTAGTTGATTATGCCATTGATATGAGTAAACATGAGACCTAAGTGTTATTGTGAATATGGTTAGTTCATAATCTTTGTTGAAAACATGAACGCTGGCTTTACATATTTACAACAACAAGAGCAAAATGAGTTTGTAAAAGTTTTTCTTTATCACTTTCAGTTTGTCAACTGAATTGCTTGAGGACAAGCAAAAGGTTTAAGCTTGGGGGAGTTGATACGTCTCCAACGTATCTACTTTTCCAAACACTTTTGCCCTTGTTTTGGACTCTAACTTGCATGATTTGAATGGAACTAACCAGGACTGACGCTGTTTTCAGCAGAATTGCCATGGTGTTATTTTTGTGCAGAAATAAAAGTTCTCGGAATGACCTGAAACTTCACGGAGAGTATTTTGGAATTAATAAAAAATACTAGCCAAAGAATCAACACCAGGGGGCCCACACCCTCTCCACGAGGGTGGAGGGCGTGCCCACCCCCCGGGGCGCGCCCCCTGCCTCGTGGGCCCCCTGAGGCTCCACCGACGTCAACTCCAACTCTATATATTCACGTTCGGGGAGAAAAAAATCAGAGAGAAGTATTCATCGCGTTTAAAGATACGGAGCCGCCGCCAAGCCCTAATCTCTCTCGGGAGGGCTGATCTGGAGTCCGTTTGAGGCTCCGGAGAGGGGAATCCATCGCCGTCGTCATCATCAACCTTCCTCCATCACCAATTTCATGATGCTCACCGACGTGCTGAGTAATTCCATCGTAGGCTTGGTGGACGGTGATGGGTTGGTTGAGATTTATCATGTAATCGAGTCAGTTTTGTTAGGGTTTGATCCCTAGTATCCATTATGTTCTGAGATTGATGTTGCTATGACTTTGCTATGCTTAATGCTTGTCACTAGGGCCCGAGTGCCATGATTTCAGATCTGAACCTATTATGTTTTCATGAATATATGTGAGTTCTTGATCCTATCTTGCAAGTCAATAGTCACCTACTATGTGTTATGATCCGGTAACCCCGAAGTGACAATAATTGGGACCACTCCCGGTGATGACCGTAGTTTGAGGAGTTCATGTATTCACTAAGTGTTAATGCTTTGGTCCGGTACTCTATTAAAAGGAGGCCTTAATATCCCTTAGTTTCCAATAGGACCCCGCTGCCACGGGAGGGTAGGACAAAAGATGTCATGCAAGTTCTTTTCCATAAGCATGTATGACTATATTCAGAATACATGCCTACATTACATTGATGAATTGCATCTAGTTCTGTGTCACCCTATGTTATAACTGTTGCATGAGGAATCGCATCCGACATAATTATCGATCACTGATCCAATGCCTACGAGCTTTTCGCATATTGATCTTTGCTTAGTTACTTTACCGTTGCCACTGTTACAAATACTACAAAACTGCTACTATTACCTTTGCCACCGTTACCGTTACGTCCATACTACTTTGCTACTAAATACTTTGTTGCAGATATTATGTTTTCCAGGTGTGGTTGAATTGACAACTCAACTGCTAATACTTGAGAATATTCTTTGGATCCCTTGTGTCGAATCAATAAATTTGGGTTGAATACTCTACCCTCGAAAACTGTTGCGATCCCCTATACTTGTGGGTTATCAGTGCTCGCCGGGGGCTTGTCGCCCGTCGAGGCCCTGGCCCTCTTCGCCACCCCCTGGGCCAACGTCTCCATGTCCCTGTGAGGATAACATCAAGTTAAAGGAGGATAGCATAGGCGTCGGGTCAGGAGATGATGGAGGGCGAAGTGCTTCTCGTCCTCCACCTCCTCTTCCACTAGCCTCCTCTTCCTCTTCGGGCTGAAGGAACCGAGGTAAAAATTAACCTCCAAGTTGCCATCCGAAGGAGGAGGAGAAGGGGATGGGGTCCAGCGCCGCTTGGACGAGGAGGAAGCGGCCGCCGTTTTCTTCGCTACCGCGGTTTTCACCGCCTTCTTCGCTGTCGCGGCCTTCATCGCCACAGCCCTCGTCTGGCGCATGGACTGCTCCTGGATCTATTGCCGCTACGCGGTCCTGCCGGGCCGAACCGGCTCGCGGAGCTGGCCCGCCGCAGGACGTGCCTCCTCCCTATGGCCGAGGGGTCGTCAGCCTTGGCCTTTTCTTCGGTCGACTCCTCGACCATGTCTTCAATGAGGGGGACCCCGGCGCCGACGCTGCTGCCTCCCCAGCAGACTCCGCCCATCTGGCGAGCTCTTTCTCCTCCACGGCCGTGTCGGCCTCGTCCTCCAAGGTGCCGGAGCTGCCAGCCTCCTTGGCGAGCGTTGCATCCGCCGCCCTGGCGGCGATGTAGTCCAACTCCTCCTTGGCGGTGTTGCGGATGAGCAACGGCTCGTCGCGACATAATTCTCCGACAAGTTGTCGAAGAACGCCTGCACCTCCTCTGCTTCTGGCTCGACCCAGAGCGGATTGAGGCCATGCGCGTTGAAGTCCGGCATCATGGCAATGATGGCGGTCTGGCGAGAGTTGTTGCTCAATGGGACCACTCCCGCCGACAACCCAAACAAAGACGCCTTGACGGTCTTGCCGGCCTTCTCGGATCTGCCAGTCCTCTCAGCCCTGCCGTCGTCACTCACCTTGAGCTGGAAGAGCCTCTGGCAAAAGTGAGCATGCCCCATCACCGTGAAGTTGTGCTTCAAGCCAGGGCGGAGCCTCATGACGTCAGCCGCGTTCCTGTAGTCCCAGGTGGGCCTCCCCTTGTTGTGCAATGAGGCGGATGAAATCAGCCCCAATCATTTCGAGGGTGAGCCCGGCCACGGTGAGGCGATCGACCCTGGTGGTGGCGACCGAGAGCTTCTTGTCGTTGGTGTCGAGGTCGCTCCAGTCCTTGCGGCAGACCGGCGGAGTCTGGCGAACCCGGCAGAACTCCCGTGGCTCCTCCTCCTCGATCCAGCACCACCGGCTCCGCCACTCCTCCCACCTCTCCTTCTGGGCGCCTCTGGGTACATGCCCTTCTCCTGAGACCTCGGGATCCAGGTGATGCAGCCGGAGATGGCACCCCCTGGCTGGATGTGAGGGTAGAAGTAGTGGCGGAAGAGCGCCGTGCTGGGGAGCACTCCGGCGAAGCCCTCGCAGAGATGGGCGAAGAAGGCCATGCACGCCACGGCATTCGGCATAAGATCCAGAAGATGGAAGCCGTAGGTGTGCATGACGTCATTGAAGAAATTAGAGAAAGGGGGCAGAGCCCGCAAGAGAAGTAGTCAACGAAGAAGGGATACCGATTTGGGCCGGCCTTGGCGAAATCGGAAGGGATGATGCGTGTGGCAGGGTGCCCTGTCGTCTCCCTCCCCTGCAGGGGCTTGAAGTAGTCCCTGAGATGGACCACATCGACCGCTGAGGGGAAGTAGGCGTGCTGCGTCCGCAGCGCCTCCTTCTCCCCGGTATCCTTGGCCGCCCCCTTGCCATTGCCTGTCTTGGGCGCCATAGCGACTGAGCGGGGATGGAGGATTAAGGGCAATGAGGGCGAGGCAGCGGCGAGCAAAGGCAAGAGCTTGAGGAAGAAGAAGGGAGAGACGGTTCCGAGATTGGGGAAGGCACAGGGGGTAAATGAGCAACGCGCCTGCGGTTTTCCCTTTTTATGGGGAAGGCGCGGGCCGCCTCTTCACCATTTACCATGATGTGATGCAAGCGTGCAACAACCGCCCCACGCACGACCCCCACGTCACACATTCAACGCGGGTCTTGGGGAAGCGCAACTGGCGAGGGATTTACTGCGGTAAAACTCTGCCACGCGTACCTGCGCACCGTTCTGGGCCTGGCCCAATAACGTTCCGCGCTTATATGTGGCCCAGGCCCGGGCGCTCCTGTCGGAGTACAAAAGTAGGGGTCCCTTTTGTACCCCTTTACTTGTGCGCGGGCAGTCGTAGCCACACGCCTGCAGCCACGCTTGGCGGGACAGAAGAGGAAGCAAAGACACAAGACTACCAGAGCAACGCCAAGACAGAGGCGCGATTAGCGAAGGGGCAAGGTGCTTACGTAGCCCCGGCAAGAGCCTTGCCGGGGCAACTTGCCCAACACTAGCGGAGCCGCCACCCTTGAGCCTAAGCGTTCCGACACCGTCGACAACATTGGAACCAAGGCTCGGGAGGTGCCTGCATGGTGGCATGCAGATCTTTGTGAAGACCAAGAACATACAAGACTAGATGAGAACTAGAAGACGGAAACCCCCGGCAAGACCCTTGCCGGGGACACCTACGAGACCCCGGCAAGGCCCTTGCCGGGGATATCTACGGGGCCGCAGCCAGGCCCCCACCTGCCATGGCTCCACCGCTGTTCCAACACAGCAGTCAACCCGCCAACAAGGCAGGCACCTGCCTGGCGACGTGCAGCTTCCAGGCCAACTCAGCAAGGACCTGCGTGGTGGCATGCATATCTTCATGAATACTCTGCCACCGCACCAAGTCAGCAGCCAGCCAGCCAGCATGGCGCTGCACGCCTAGTCAGCTTGGACGCGCGTCAGTGCGAGACGAGGCGGCGACGGATGAGACAAGCTTCCTTGTCGTCCCCGATAAAGTGAGAGGGCACGTCGGTAGCGCATTAAATGCATTTGTCCTACGGTGCCAGGCGATAGACTTGTATACAGTACAAACTTTCCACCTCTTGTGTGCCACTGTGGCGACCCCTTTGACTATAAAAGGAGGCCCAAGGCATACTGGAGGGGGATTCAGACTTTTTGGACCCTGGACGCTTTGTAACTAGTCCAAGAACACCAGATAAACACAAACCAGCAGGAGTAGGGTAGTACGCATCACTTGCGGCTCCAACCTGGATAAATTCCCCCTGTGTTGATCTTCTAAACGCGCTCTTTCCACAGCCCCGCGTCCGCCAACCGTAGAAGGGATTCCCTGTGATCCCATAGGTGTCGTTTCCACCGACAACTTGAGCACAATTTTCCTTTCCATCATTTTCACGAAAGACATTAAAAAGATGAAGCATATGAGGCAACCTCAATTCCATTTTTTTTGTAGTTTTCTTTTATAGACTAAACTAGTGATAAAACAAGAAACTAAAAGATTCAATTGCAAGATCTAAAGATATACCTTCAAGCACTAACCTCCCCGGCAACGGCGCCAGAAAAGAGCTTGATGTCTACTACGCAACCTTCTTCTTGTAGACTCGTGTTGGGCCTGCAAGCGCAGAGTTTTGTGGGACAGTAGCAAATTTCCCTCAAGTGGATGGCCTAAGGTTCATCAATCCGTGGGAGGCGTAGGATGAAGATGGTCTCTCTCAAACAACCCCGCAACCAAATAACAAAGAGTCTCTTGTGTCCTCAACACACCCAATACAATGGTAAATTGTATAGGTGCACTAGTTCAGCGAAGAGATGGTGATACAAGCATAATATGGATGGTAGATATAGGTTTTTTTTAATCTGAAAATATAAAAACAGCAAGGTAACTACTCGTAAAAGTGAGTGAAAATGGTATTGCAATGCTTGGAAACAAGGCCCAGGGTTCATACTTTCACTAGTGCAAGTTCTCTCAACAATGATAACATAATTAGATCATATGGCAATCCCAAAACATGCGACAAAAGTCACACCAAAGTTCCCAACATGGAGAACATAAGGTGAAATTGCTTGTAGGGTACAAAAGCACCTCAAAGTTATTCTTTCTGATCAATCCATTGATCTATTCCTATAAGTGTCACAAACAACCCTCAAGTTTGTAGTAAAATAACACCATATTACACACATCAATCAACCCTAATGTCACCACAAGTATCCGCGGGTCAATTATACGATATGCATCAAACAACTTCAGATTCATAATATTCAATCCAACATAAAGAACCTCAAAGAGTGCCCCATGATTCCTACCGGAGAAACAAGGACGAAAACGTGCATCAATCCCTATGCATAGATTACCCCAATGTCACCTCGGGAATCCGCGAGTTGTGTGCCAAAACATACATCAAGTGAATCAATAGAATACCCCATTGTCACCACGGGTATCCCACGCAAGACATACATCAAGTGTTCTCAAATCCATAAAAGTATTCAATCTGATATTAGTGAAACCTCAAAGGTAAAACTCAATTCATCACAAGAAGGTAGAGGGGGAGAAAAACCATATGACTCAATCTGATAAGATAACTTCAAAGGGAAAACTCAATCCATTACAAGAAGGTAGAGCGGGATAAACATCATAAGATCCAACTAGAATAGAAAAGCTCGTGGTACATCAAGATCGTGCCAAATCAAGAACACGAGAGAGAGAGAGAGAGAGAGAGAGAGAGAGAGAGAGAGAGAGATCAAACACATAGCTACTGGTACATACCCTCGGCCCCGAGGGTGAACTACTCCCTCCTCATCATGGAGACCGCTGGGATGATGAAGATGGCCACCGGTGATGGTTTCCCCCTCCGGAAGGGTGCCAGAACGGGCTCCCAATTAGTTTTTCGTGGCTACAGAGGCTTGCGGCGGCGGAACTCCCGATCTAGGTTTATTTCTGGGGGTTTCCATATTTATAGGAATTTTTGGCGTTGAGAATAAGTCAGGGGGTCCACAAGGAGCCCACAAGACTGGAGGGCGCCCCCAAGGGGGTAGGGAGCACCCTCCACCCTTGTGGAGGCCTCGTGGCTCTTCTGGCCCAACTCTTTTGCTTCGAGGGCTTCTTCTGGTCAATAAAAAATCACCATAAATTTCCAGCTCATTTGGACTCTGTTTGATATTCCTTTTCCGTGAAACTTATAAACAAGGAAAAAACATAAACTGGCACTGGGCTCTAGGTTAATAGGTTAGTCCCAAAAATAATATAAAATAGCATATAAATGCATATAAAACATCCAAGATAGATAATATAATTGCATGGAACAATCAAAAATTATAGATACGTTGGAGACGTATCATCCTCCTCCTCATCATCATGCTCCTCTTTAGAATCCTCTGCCTCCTCCTGCTCCTCATCATAATTCTCTTCCTCCTCCTCCTCCTCCTCCTCATCGGAAACTTCTTCCTCCTCCTTATCCTTGTCAGCATCATCTTCATCCTCCTCCTTATCGTCTAAATCCTCTTCCTCTGTTTCCTCATCGACGGTGTCGATAATACGCAAGTTCACAGGCCCTTCCGGCTCTGGATCTGGTGAATCCATCAAGCTCGCCATCGAGGAAATGACGTTGATAATACGGGAGCGGTACTCATACCAACAAGCTCGTTGTCGAGGATCCGGCGACTCCTTCGCCTCTGCCATTGCCCAGAGGAGAATCTTCATTGTGATTCCCCCTTGCCTCCAGGAACCATCCGCTTCATTTCATCTATTGTCACTTCCAAGGTCAGGCCTAGCGAGTGCAACTCGAGCTGCTTCACGCTCGGAAACCAGGAGCATATTTCGTTGCACTTGGCCAGAAACAGCTTGTCTCCGACGCAAAACTCTTCTGCCGCCCTCTTCCATCCAGGTAGAGCTAGCAATCAATCAAAGACAAAAATTTAAAAATCAAAACTGTAAAAATAAAAAGCGATTATAAGGATCAAAATTACCACAGAATCTAAAATGGGCTCCTATGAACAAATCCTAATTTCTAGGCTTTTCTTTTTTCACACTAGAATTGGCCACTATCACGAATCCAATCCTAAATAAATGTCAATATTGTTTGAAATATGGAGCACCTGAACGAACAACAATTAAATCGCCAATCCAATCGACTAATCCTAATTGCTAGGGCTACAATTAGAAATGTACCTATCGCCCAACTATATCTGATGGTTCCTGTGGGCTGCGATGTATTGATATGTCTCCAACATATCTATAATTTTTGATTGTTCCATCCAGTTATATTATCATTCTTGGATGTTTTACAATCATTTTATAGCAACTTTATATCATTTTTTGGGACTAACCTATTGACCCAGTGTCAGTTGCTGTTTTTTGCTTGTTTTTACATCGCGGGGAATCAATATCAAACGGAGTCCAAACACCGCGAAACTTTTTGTGGATTTTTTATGGAGAAGAAGACCACCAATGGGCCAGAGCAGCACCTTGGGGGGTGCCCCAAGGGGGGCACAACCCACCAGGGCGCGTCTGGGGGCTCAGGCGCGCCCGGGTGGGTTGTGCCCACCTCGGTGGCCTCCCGCACCCCCTCTTTGCCCTATAAAATCCCAAATATTCCAAAAACCCTCGGGATTAACCTAGATCAGAAGTTCCGCCGCTGCAAGCCTCTGTAGCCACCAAAAACCAATCTAGACCCTGTTCCGGCACTCTGCCGGAGGGGGGAACCATCACCGGTGGCCATCTTCATCATCCCGACGGCCACCATGATGAGGAGGGAGTAGTCCACCCTCGGGGCTGAGGGTTTGTACCAGTAGCTATGTGTTTAATCTCTCTCTCGTGTTCTTGAGATGTCACGATCTTGATGTATCGCGGGCTTTGTTAATATAGTTGGATCATATGGTGTTTTCCCCTCTCTATCTTGTTGTGACGAATTGAGTTTTTCCCTTTGAGATTTCATTGTTATCGGATTGAATACTTTTATGGATTTGAGAGCACTTGATATATGTCTTGCATATGAATACTCGTGGTGACAATGGGGTATCATATTGATTCACTTGATATGTGTTTTGGCATTCAACTCGCGGATTCCCACGGTGACATTGGGGTAATCTATGCATAGGGGTTGATGCACGTTCTCGTCGTTTGTTTCTCCGGTAGAAATCTTGGGGCACTCTTTGAGTTTCCTTCTGTTGGATTGAGTATTATGAATCTGAAATTATTTGGTGTTATTTTAGTATGAACTCGTGGATAGATCCATCGAAAATAATAGCTTCGAGGAGGTTTCGTACCCTACAAATGATTTCTTCTTATGTTCTCCGCTAGATAGGAACTTTGGAGTGATTCTTCATCGCACTTTGAGGGATAGTTATATGATCCAATTATATTAGCATTGTTGAAAGATTGCACTAGCGAAAGTACGGACCCTAGGCCTTATTTTCAAGCATTGCAATACCATTTGTGCTCCGTTTTATCAATTGCTACCTTGCTGTTTTTTATTGTTCCTATTACAAAAATCAATATCTACTATCCATATTACACTTGTATCACCATCTCTTCGCCAAACTAGTGCACCTATACAAATTACCATTGTATTTGGTGTGTTGGGGACACAAGAGACTTTTTATTATTTGGTTACAGGGTTGTTTGAGAGAGACTATCTTCATCCTACGCCTCCCGCGGATTGATAAACCTTAGGTCATCCACTTGAGGGAAAATTGTTACTGTCCTACAAAACTCTACGCTTGGTGGCCCAACACGTGTCTACAAGAATAAAGTTGCGTAGTAGACATCAAGCTCTTTTCTGGCGCCGTTGCTGGGGAGGTTAGGTAAGCGGCACCCACACCCCGTCAACGAAGCTCTTTTCTGGTGCCGTTGCCGGGGAGGTGAGTGCATGAAGGTATATCTTTAGATCTTGCAATTGAATCTTTTAGTTTCTCGTTTTATCACTAGTTTGGTTTATAAAAGAAAACTACATAAAAATGGAATTGAGGTTGCATCATATTATTGATCATCTTTATAATATCTTTCTTGAAAATGATGATTCGAAAAATTGTGCTCAATTGTTAGAAGAAAAAGTCAATAAAATGTTTGACACAAAATATTTAAATGATGAGCATGATTGCAATGTTGTTAGTATGAATTCTTTGAATATCCATGATGATAATGATATGCGAAGTTACAAGCTCGGGGATGCTATATTTGATGAAGATGATATTTTTACTCCCCCAAGTTTTAATGAGAAAATTTATTATGATTAAAGCATGCCTGCTATTTATGATGATTATGGTGATGACATGTATGCTATAAGGAATAATGATAACCATGAAACTTTTCATCATGATTTTAATTTTCAATCCCATGATAGTTACTTTGTTGAGTTTGCTCCCACTACTATTCATGAGAATAAATTTGCTTATGTGGAGAGTAGTAAAATTTCTATGCTTGGGGTTCATGAAAAGAATGCTTTATGTGAATTGTTGAATTCATTCATTATGCTACTGAAAATTATTATGAGGGAGGAACATATGCTTGTAGGAAATGCAATAATATCAAGTTTCCTCTCTACGTGTTGAAAGTTTTGAAGTTATGCTTGTTTTGCCTTCCTATGCTAGTTGATTCTTGTTCCCATAAGTTGTTTGCTCACAAAATCCCTATGCATAGGAAGTGGGTTAGACTTAAATGTGCTATTCATATGCTCCATGATGTTCTCTTTATATTTCAATTCTTATCTTTTATGCGAGCATCATTGAAATCATCATGCCTAGCTAAAAGGCATTAAAGAAAAGCGCTTTTTGGGAGATAACCCAACACTTTTACCTACTGTTTTTGTGTGTTCACATGATTATGCTACTGTAGTAATCATGTTTTATAGCTTTTGTTTCAATAAAGTGCCAAGTAAGACCTTTGGGATGGCTTACGGTGATAGTTGATTTGATCTTGCTGAAAAACAGAAACTTTTCCGCTCAGGAAAACAATTCTCATTTTTAACAGAAGTGTGATAAAATGCTGATTCTTTATGACGAAGATTAATGGAAAAATTGCCTAGGTTTTCCTTTTTTTAAGAATTTTTTGAGTAGTATAAAGATGGTTGGAGTACACATTACTACAGACTGTTCTGTTTTTGATAGAATCTGTTTTCAATGCATAGTTGGCTTGTTTTGTAGTTTATATGGCTTATATTGCTCAATATAAATTGTAGAGATGATATGCTACAGTAGGCATTGTGTGGAAACAGTTATGCATCTTGTGTTCGACAGTACCAAAGTGAAATGGTTTGCTCTTTATCATACTAACCTATCTCACAAAGTTCCGTTAAGTTTTGTGTGATTGAAGTTTTCAAGTTTTGGGTGAGATGTCGATATGAGGAGAATAAGGAGTGAAAAGACCCTAAGCTTGGGGATGCCCAAGGCACACCAAGGTAATATTCAAGGAAGATCCAAGCAACTAAGCTTGGGGATGCCCCGGAAGGCATCCCCTCTTTCGTCTCCAACATTATCGGTAACCTCACTTGGAGCAATGTTTTCATTCATCACATGATATGAGCTTTACTTGGAGCATCATTTTATTCTGTTATGATTAGCTTGATGTTATTTATAATAATGTTTTGCATCTTTATTTTCAATAAAAATGTCAAGGATAACCTTCACCATGCTTATTTTGCAAGTCTACATGTTGTTGTTTCAAAATAGAAAGTTTATCGATGTTGCAAAAATTCTCTAGAAAAGTCAGAATGTGATAAAATGTTAAATTTTTTTTCAAAATAAGATCTGATAAATTTTCTACAATGTGTTACAAATTTCGTAATCTTTGGAGTTTAAGAAGTATTGATACTCTTGCATTCTTTACAGACTGTACTGTTTTGGCAGATTGCTGTTATGTTTGCATTGTTTGCATACGTTTGCTTGTTTAATGATCCTATTTGAGGATAGGAGTAATAAATATGCAGAGGCATTTAGTATGCAATGTTGAATAATAATTTTAGTGATTTTCTACAGTAGAGAATGATAAGGGTTTTGCATTGGTTTATACTAACTTATATCACGAGTTATTGTTGAGTTTTGTGTGGATGAAGCTTTTGAGATTTAGAAAAACCGTGATATGAGAAGAATTAAGGAGACACAAAAGCTCAAGATTGGAGATGCCCAAGGCATCCCGAGATAATATTTCAAGAAGTCTCAATCATCTAAGCTTGGGGATGCCCCGGTAGGCATCCCACCTTTCTTCTTCAACAATTATCGGTTAGTATCGGTTGAGCCTAAGTTTTTGCTTCTTCACATGATGTGTGCTATTCTTGGAATGTCATTTTATTTTGTTTTTGCTTGCTGTTTTAATAAAATGCTTAGATCTAATTTTTTTAATAAGAGAGAGTCCTCAAATAGCTGCCTATTTACTTAACCACTCACTTGATCTTCACTTATATCTTTTTGGAGTAGCTTGTCATTTGCTCCAGTGCTTCACTTATATCTTTTTGAGCACGGTGTGCTTTAGTAATTTTGAAGAAATTCTCTCTTGCTTCACTTAAATTAATTTGAGATAAAGAAATATTATGCTCATGATCTTCACTTATATATGTTTGAGTTTATCAAAAGCAATACATGAATATTAGTTCCAAAGTGATAGATATCTAAGAAGGATATAATAAAAACTTTCATGAAGATCATTGGACAAAATAAAACATGATTCCTCGTAATAATTTTGAGATATTATGATGTGATATGTGAGTCATGTTGATGAGTAATTATGCTTTAGTAAGAATATTGGTGTTAAGGTTTGTGATTCCCTATGCAAGCACGAAAGTCAATAGTTGTGCAATGAAATTACATCCTGCTTGTGGTGCATTATTCGGTGTTAATTACGCTCAATGCTCGCTTATGAGATTATTCGTTTCTTGGTTGGTCGCTTCTCAATCTTTTGCTAGCCTTCATTTTGCACTAAGTATGATCACTACTTGTGCATCCAAAATCCCTTAAACCAGTTTTTCCACATGAGTCCACCATACCTACCTATATGCGGTATTCTTTTGCCGTTCTAAGCAAATTTGTATGTGCCATCTCAAATTTTTCAAAATAAATTTCTCTTTTGTGTGCTCGTACCACTCGCGAGGCGGTGATGGGTGGCCAATATTTTCCATGCTAGATGTTTTATTCTCACGATGAGTGTTTATTCACTTGTCATTGCACGAGAGTAAGGCAAAGGTATTAGGGATGCCCAGTCCCAAAATAAAAAATTAATTTACTTTATGTTGTCAAATAATAAATTCCTTGGAAAGTGTTGGTATGGAGGGCATCTGTGGATATGGTTAGCCATGGAAAGTGAAAGTATGGTTGAAAAAGGAATAAACTTTACTTTCTGTTTGGGAACCGCCTATGATAAATGTAGCATGGAAAGTGTTGGGAGATCTAAGTCGTTTTCGTTGGTGGGAAAAGTATGCCTCTCAAAATGTTTTTATCTCTCAATCTTCGCTTTGAGCTCTGGCACCTCTACAAATCCCTACTTCCCTCTACGAAGGGCCCTTCTTTTACTTTATGCAATTTGTATTTTTAATTTGAGTCTCCATCTTCTCTTATAAAGCACCAACTAGGGGCACTATGATCGTACTTGAGCATTGTGTGTAGCTAATATGCGAGTGTGTTTCATGAATGGATCAATGATTGAGCATGATGGGCTAGGGATAACTTATTTTAGGTTTGATATTTTGAAAGACATGGTTGCTTGTTGGTATGCTTGAGTATTTAAGTCCTCGTGCCAAAACTAGACTATTGCTTTGAACCATATAAAAGTCCAAATGTCCATGCTATAAATAAAATAATATGAGATGACATGTTAGGCAGCATTCCACATCAAAAATTCTGTTTTTATCATTTACCTACTCGAGGACGAACAGGAATTAAGCTTGGGGATGCTGATACGTCTCCAACATATCTATAATTTTTTATTGTTCCATGCTGTTATATTATCATTCTTGGATATTTTACAATCATTTTATAGCAACTTTATATCATTTTTTGGGACTAACCTATTGACCCAGTGCCCAGTGCCAGTTGCTGTTTTTTCTTGTTTTTACATCACAGGAAATCAATATCAAGCGGAGTCCAAACACCGCAAAACTTTTTGTGGATTTCTTATGGACCAGAGGACCACCAATGGGCCAGAGCAGCACCTGGGGGGTGCCCCGAGGGGGCACAACCCACCAGGGCGCGCCTAGCCCCCAGGCACGCCGAGGTGGGTTGTGCCCACCTCGGTGGCCTCCCGCACCCCCTCTTTGCCCTATGAAATCCCAAATATTCCAAAAACCCTCGGGGTTAACCTAAATCAGAAGTTCCGCCGCCGCATGCCTCTATAGCCATAAAAAACCAATCTAGACCGCCGGAGGGGGGAATCATCACTGGTGGCCATCTTCATCATCCTGGCGACGACCACGATGAGGAGGGAGTAGTCCACCCTCGGGGCTGAGGGTTTGTACCAGTAGCTATGTGTTTAATCTCTCTCTCTCTTGTCTTCTTGAGATGTCACGATCCTGATGTATCGCGGGCTTTGTTAATATAGTTGGATCATATGGTGTTTTCCCCTCTCTATCTTGTTGTGATGAATTGAGTTTTTCCCTTTGAGATTTCGTTGTTATCGGATTGAATACTTTTATGGATTTGAGAGCACTTGATATATGTCTTGCATATGAATACTCGTGGTGACAATGGGGTATCATATTGATTCACTTGATATGTGTTTTGGCATTCAACTCGCAGATTCCCGCGGTGACATTGGGGTAATCTATGCATAGGGGTTGATGCACGTTCTCGTCTTTTGTTTCTCCAGTAGAAATCTTGGGGCACTCTTTGAGGTTCCTTGTGTTGGATTGAGTATTATGAATCTGAAATTATTTTGTGTTATTTTAGTATGAACTCTTGGATAGATCGATCGGAAAGAATAGCTTCGAGGTGGTTTCGTACCCTAAAAACGATTTCTTCTTATGTTCTCCACTAGATAGGAACTTTGGAGTGGTTCTTCATCGCACTTTGAGGGATAGTTATATGATCCAGTTATATTAGCATTGTTGAGAGATGGCACTAGCGAAAGTACGGACCCTATGCCTCATTTTCAAGCATTGCAATACCGTTTGTGCTCCATTTTATCAATTGCTACCTTGCTGTTTTTTATTGTTCTTATTATAAAAATCAATATCTAATATCCGTATTACACTTGTATCACCATCTCTTCGCCGAACTAGTGCACCTATACAAATTACCATTGTATTTGGTGTGTTGGGGACACAAGAGACTTTTTATTATTTGATTGCAGGGTTGTTTGAGAGAGACTATGTTCATCCAACACCTCCCACGGATTGATAAACCTTAGGTCATCCACTTGAGGGAAAATTGCTACTGTCCTACAAAACTCTGCGCTTGGAGGCCCAACACGTGTGTACAAGACTAAAGTTGCGTAGTAGACATCAGGTGTCACCGTGTCTCTTTGCCATTAGAGCTCAGGCGGACACTCGGATTAGGCGGCGGGGCTGCTAGGGCACGGCGGCGAGACTGCAACGGGCGGCCGGGTGGGGATGCGGCTGCTCGGTCGGGGTCAGGCTATTTTAGGCACTATAGCTCACCGAGCCCAGGTCCCACTCTTCATAAGCACTCATGGCCAAGGCCCACCTGCCATTCGCGACACACATGTCCAAAGAAGTGAGGCCCCACGCGTCAATAACCGAGCAGGTAACGTTCGACAACATTGATCCAACGGTAAGTCTCCGTTTGGGCTCGTGCGAGAATGGGCCGATGATAACCCACAAGTATAGGGGATCATTTGTAGCCTTTTTCGATAATAAGAAAGTCGAACCCAACAAGGAGCTAAAGGTAGACCAAATATTTCCTCAAGTTCTATCGACCACCGATAGAACTCTATGCACACTTGACGTTTGCTTTACCTAAAACAAGTATGAAACTATTTTGCAAGAATAAAATTACGGGTACTTCGCGAGAATAAAACTACGAATAAATTGCAAGATAAAAGTGGATAGCTTTTGTCAACAAGAAAGTCATTTGTCCCTAGGCAATCAGTAACTAGACCGGTAATCATTCATACCATTTTATATGGGGGAGAGGCATCAGCTAACATACTTTCTCTACTTGGATCATATGCACATATGATTGGAACTCTAGCAAGCATCC
Source organism: Triticum aestivum (assembly GCF_018294505.1). Lineage (NCBI taxonomy): Eukaryota > Viridiplantae > Streptophyta > Magnoliopsida > Poales > Poaceae > Triticum > Triticum aestivum. The sequence continues at coordinate 230,034,463 of NC_057814.1, read as the reverse complement.
GTAACTACTAAAGATCATTAAGGTCGTGAAACCCAACCATAGCATTAAGTATCAAGTCCTCTTTACTCCCATACGCAACAACACACTTATCCGTGTTTAGGCTGTTGTCACCCCCGCAAGCGACAATAAGCTGATCATGAACATATTGCAACACCCTACAGCAGATATCCCTCCGTTTGTGCGACACGGAGGGCACCGTAGGACAGCACCATAAATAAAATATACACTCATACCAACAAAGATCACGATTAACCCATAGAACAAAATGGATTTACTCAAACATCATAGGATAGCCAAATATCATCGGGAAATAATATATGGAGTTGAGCACCATGTTTAAGTAGAGATTATAGTGGGGAGAAGGGAGGTTACACCGCTGCATAGAGGGGGAGAGAGTTGGTGTTGATGGTAGCAAGATTGTTGATGTAGATCACCGTCACAATCCTTGCCCCGGCGGCACTCCGGTGCCAGCGAGAGAGAGGGGGAGAGAGCCCCCCTCCTTCTTCTTCTTCCTTGGACTCCCCCATAGATGGGAGGAGAGTTCCCCTCTAGTCCATGGCCTCCATGGTGGCAGAGGGGCGGGAGCCCCTCCGAGATTGGATTTGTCTCTCTGTTCTCTTCTGTTTCGTGTTCCTATTTTCTGGCCCTTCGCCGTTTCTTAAATTCCCGGAGATCCGTAACTCCGATTGCGCTGAAATTTTTACACGATTTTTTTCCATAAGTTATCTTTCTTGCTCCAGAAGACAGGCCCCAACCGACTTACGGGGAGAGAAAAAGACACTTGGGCGCGCCAGGGGTGCCCGGCGCGCCCTGGTGGGTTGTGGAGGTCGCGGGCCTCCGTTTGCGTTAATTCCACCTCCTAAAAATCACAAATATACCAAAATAATTCTCCGTAAATTTTTATCGCATTTGGACTTCTTTGAGATGGATATTCTGCGAAACAAAAAACATGCAACAAACAAGAACTGGCACTGGGCACTGGATCAATAGGTTAGTCCAATAAATCATATAAAATGTTGCCAAAAATATGTGAAAGTTGTATAATAATGGCATGAAACAATCAAACATTATAGATACAATGGAGACATATCAGCATCCCCAAGCTTAATTCCTGCTCGTCCTCGAGTAGATAAATGATAAAAAGGATAATTTTTTATGTGGAATTCTACCTAGCATAATCTTGATCATATATCTAATCATGGCATGAATATTAAGACACGAATGATTCAAAGCAATAGTCTATAATTTGACATAAAGACATCAATACTCAGGCATCCCAACAAACAATCCTGTCTTTCAAAATATCAACGCTAAGGAAAGCTATCCCTACAAAATCATATAGTCTTGTCATGCTTTGTCTTCTTAACACAAAGTATTTATCATGCACAACCCCGATGACAAGCCGAGCAATTGGTTCATACTTTTTAACGCGCTTCAGCTTTTTCAACCCTCATGCAATACATGAGCGCGAGCCATAGATATATATAACACTATGGGTGGAATAGAGTATGATGATAGGGGTAAATATAGAGAAGACAAAAAAGTAAGAAAGTCTCACATCGACGCGGCTAACCAATGGGCTATGGAGATGCCCATCAATCGATATCAATGTAGGAGTAGGGATTGCCATGCAACGAATGCAATAAGAGTTATAAGTGTATGAAAGCTCAACATGAAAACTAAGTCAGTGTGCATCTAATCCTATAATAAAAATTTCCCACTAGTATATGAAAGTGACAACATATGGGGCTCTCTATATGAAAAACATGGTGCTACTTTGAAGCACAAGTGTGGAACTAGCATGCCCATTATCTCTTTATTTTATTTTCTTATGTTTTTTTCTTTTTTTTTTCTTTTTTTTTTTCTCTTTTTTCCCTCTCTTTGTCCGGAGTCTCATCCCGACTTGTGGGGGAATCATAGTTTCCATCATCCTTTCCTCACTGGGGCAATGCTCTAATAATGAAAATTGATGATCATTACACTTCTATTTACTTACAACTCAATATTACAACTCGATACCTACAAAAAAATATGACTCTATATGAATGCCTCTGGCAGTGTACCAGGATGTGCAATGATCTAGCATAACAACGATATAAAAAACAAGCCATGGAAATATCATGCTAGCTATCTTATGATCATGCAAAGCAATATGACAACAAATGCTCAACTCATCAAAACGGAAGCGGTGGAAGTTGCATGGCAATATATCTCGGAATGGCTATGGAAAGGCCATAATAGGTAGGTATGGTGGCTGTTTTTAGGAAGACATAATAAGGCTTATGTGTGATAGAGCGTATCATATCACGGGGTTTGGATGCACCGGCGAAGTTTGCACCGACTCTCGAGGTGAGAAAGGGCAATGCACAGTGTCGTAGTGGTTAGCAAATTGCGGAAAGGTAAGAGTGCGTATAATCCATGGACTCACATTAGTCATAAAGAACTCGTATACTTATTGCAAAAGTTTATTAGCCCTCTAAGCAAAGTACTACTACGTATGCCCCTAGGGGGATAGATTGGTAGTAAAAGACCATCGCTCGTTCCCGACCGCCACTCATAAGGAAGACAATCAATAATAAATCATGCTCCAGCTTCATAGCATAAGGAGAGAGTATACGTGCATGCTTCGGGAATCACAAACCTTAACACCAATATTCTTACTAATCACAACCGTTTACTAGTACCTCCCACATATTCCATCTCTATATCACAAAATTATTGCAAGGAATCAAGCATATCATATTCAGTGATCCACAAGTTTTATGTAGGATTTTATGACTAACCATGCAAATGACCAATTCCTGTTGACTCTCTAAATAGATATAAGTGAAGCATGAGAGTTTAATTCTTTCTACAAAATACCATGCTCTAACAAATATAAGTGAATCAAGAGAGCATTCTACAAACAACGGTTTTCTATGTGAAGAGAAACAGGCAATCCAAACTTCAAATGATATAAGTGAAGCACATGAAGCATTCTATAAAGCCACACACAAAAGATATAAGTGAAGTGCAATGAGCATTCTATAAATCAACCATGGACTATCTCATACCAGCATGGTCATAAAAGAAAAATTAAAATTAAACACAAAAGATGCTCCAAGATTTACACATATCACATGAACGAAACAAGAACGAAAACATACCGATAATTGTTGAAGAAAGATGGGATGCCTTCCGGCAGATGTCCTAGCGGAAGGACTTAGTCGTGGAGCCATTGCAACTAGGTTAGCTAAGGGGTTAAATGGGACAAAGGACATAGAGAGTTTATACTGGTTTGGCCCCTTGCGGTGAAGGTAAAGGCCTACTCCAGTTTGGGATTGTATTGTTGGGGTTTCGATTACCAGGGAGCGAATACGCTTGACCTAGTTCTCGATCTCTTATTTCTTGCCCTAAACCGCCGCCGGGTCGTCCCTTTATATACACAGGTTGACGCCCGGCGGCTCACGGAGTCCCCGCCAGCTCATACTCAACGTGTCCAGCTTGGTGACTAATTACACTTGCCTTACAATACAAGTCATACATACATGGCGGTTCATCCTCCTGGGCCTTAAGTCACCTCTGGGTCTTGGGCCGTCAACGGGCTCGTATGATCCGCCATCTTCATTGGTAAGACGACATTGGTATGACCCGGCCCCTCCTGGGCAGTTCATGCCCAGTAGTTATATCCCCAACATTAGGCCCCAGGTTGATTTGAACTTGTTCACATCAATCTTCAATACCTGACTTGTCACAACCTTGCATCACTTGTCTGATAAACCTTGTTGTAACCCGCCATGACGTCAGCTCACAGAATTTTCTTAAACCGCCATGATGTCATTTCGCATTAACATCACATGTAGCCCAAATCATCTTAATTGATACTTATCTTAATGAGCCTCCTGAAAACCAAGGCGTCCATATAGCCATATGATGATTTTGGCCTCCTCGATTCCCGCGCATGCCTTGTATCCACCCCCCTATAAATAGGGACATGGGTCTTTATCATTTTCACCCCTTCCTTCCTCTTCCTCTCGCATCTCTTCTGTCGCTCGAGCTCCGCCGCTGCGACCTTCGACCGCTGCACCTACCCAGGCCGCTGCATCGACCTGGTTGGATCAGAAACTCCGGCGCGCCACCGCTGCTCCTCATCTTCCGTAAGTTCTCCTTTCCTTTCATCTCAGATCTGCGTTTAGGGTTCGAGAAGTTCATCGGCGTTCTTGTTGTTCTTCGCTATTTTCTTCAACTCCAATGGCTTTTAATTTGGATAAGCTACGAACCTTGTGCGGAAGTAGTTTTAGCACTTGCTTTTATCATTAGAATAACATCTCTTCACAGAAGATCTCATCAGAGCACCCATACTTTTCCACTGCCGCCACTTTAGGCTAGAATTTTACTGCTTTTCTGAACTGCCATAGATCCAAAAATATAGCTTGAACTTGTGAAATTTGTTTGTCCACCACTTTAGCAAATTTTTCTTTTGACCAATCCGAAGCACCAACACTATCATGGCGTCTTATGATATAAACCGTACCCATTATATATCATTAGGCCTCGTTTAAGCCGCCATCATTTACCTTATATTCAGTAACTTCTATAATATCCTTCTAGCTTTAACAACTGCATACTTTGAACTGTATCTCCATAACCATTAGCCTTGTACAGCGAATTATAAAATAATTTGTAAGACGCCAGATATCTACCGATTTAATAACATCTTGAACCGCCTTGTGTAGGCTGTGCATCCAACCATGACTAAGACCGTCACATCATGTGATTGGGTCTCATCCATTGTTACTGAGGCAATACTCTAGGAATACGTCAAAATTGCCTTCTTACCAGCAAAAAACATCATTCAGTGGGGTATTCCAAAACCAAACGAAGTCAGACCTCAACCACAGGATGGTGAAGTGATTGTCTTCACTGATCATATGAACTGGGGCTTCTCATCGCCCGGGTCAAAATTCTTTCGTGACGTTCTACACTTTTTTCAACTTCATCCTCAAGACATTGGCCCCAATTCCGTGTCAAATATCTGCAATTTTCAAGTCTTCTGTGAAGTATATATTCAAGAGGAACCAAGTGTTGAACTCTTTAGAGAGTATTTTTACTTGAATCACCAAAATGAATTCACTGATGTGCCCAGTCAGGAGTTCGGAGGGATCTCAATTCAACGACGCAGAGACGCCATTTTTCCTTATAACAAACTTCCAAGCCATCCCAAGGATGGGAATAAAACATGGTTCTACTGCAAGTATACGTCTCATGCTGATGAGAACCCCATGCCCGGCTTTCGTGACCAATGGCTCAATCCAAAACATCCTCTCCCTGACCGACTTACCACTGCTGAACGGGCCAAACTTGCGCCTACCTTCTCAAAGGTTAGAGTGATATTGGGCAATGGATTGACCGGGGTTGATCTAGTTCGATGCTGGGTAGCTTGGCGGATCATACCTTTAAGCCATCGGTCCGGCTTAATGTGTACATATACTGGTGACACCGAAGACCCACTGCGCTACAGTTCCACACGTTTGACAGATAAAGCTAACAATGAGATGACCAAGACTCTTCTGAATGAAAGTTTGGAGAGCTGCAGCCAAGTGGGGCTAAATCCCTTCTGCACACTCAACAAGGCACCAGATGTAAGTTTGTCCAGTTTATATACTTGACCTCATTGTTCATAGAACCTGGAAATCCCCAATCTTTATTGTAATTTGTTGCAGGCTAAATCGGCCTTTTGGGATAAAAAGTGCGATGAAAAAGTCGTGAAGAAGAACAAGAAGAAATCCACTGCTTCTGATCTGTTCAATTTGGACGAAGATGATGATGACTCGGAGGTAGACCTTGATCTCTTGGCTCTTTTCTCATCCATTTTATTGACACTGATTGCTATCAGGATGACGCGGAAACCAGCCAAGCGGGTGATGATGACGTAACTATTATTTCCTCCGACTCAGAGCCCTTGCCAAGGCAAAAAAATCGACGAGTGATCCAGAAAGTAAGGTTTTCTAACCCTTTAGCTCACTTGGATCCCAACTTTATTTTGAAGCAACAACAACACGAGAACCGGCGCAGAACCCGGACCAGTGGAGCTGGAGAACTTTCCTCCGGCTTGCCCAACACGCCAGCCCCACACAAGCGCCGGAATGAGGTACTTCCAAAAAATTCCAACTCTTATTTATTCTCACGCAGATTTTATTTATCAAACGCTTAGTCCTCCTGATTCAGTTTTATCAAGGAAACTCTCACTCTTCGTCCAACAATTCATCTCAGACTCTACTTTCGGCTTTCAAGACTACTCCCGGGTACCAACTTTATCTGATCTTTTCAACATCTCTAAACTCATACTGACCTTTTTAATCCTCTTGTAGTGGGAAAGCAAAGCCTAGCAAGAAGGCTAAGATAAACAAGCCAACAGAGGATCCCAAGACTTATGAACCGGAAAAGCAAGCACCCATGTCTGAGGCCTCCGTGCAACAATTGGAGGAAATTGCCGATGACCCACCACCGGAAAATCGTGGTACCTCTGCTGATCATATAGTTGTTGACGCCTTGGGCACTGAACCGCTGATCCCAGTCAAGCCTTCTGAACCAGGCACTGAGGAGGTTCTAATTACTGGCACTAGTTTCCAAGAGCCGTGGAATCCTATTGCTCTGGCAAAGCATTCTGCCAAGGAAGAATTGGTTGAAAGGCGCAAGGTCAAATTTGACATGGCCAACTATTCTCATCTGAGTATGAGTGAAATCCTCTCCAGCTATCTGAATCAAATACACAGCAGCCATGATCTGGAGATTGACATAGTCAAGCACATGCATCAGAAGCATGAGGTATCAATTCTTGCTTTTTCATAAGCTATATTCCATTAGCCCCCAAGTCTACTGAATATAATAGAATATAATATGCTGTAGACTTGCCAGATAGCCTGTAACTTATGCATCTGAATGAAAACCTGTAGCCCCCAAGGGCCGGCTTAAACTTATCAAGATAAGTCGGGTCTTCCAATAATCAATTTTGCACCTGTAGCCCCCAAGGGCCGGCTTAAACTGTTTAAGTCAAACCGGGTCTTCAGTTAGAATGATCAATTTTGCAGCTGTAGCCCCCAAGGGCCGGTTGAATCCATATGATTAAACGGGACTTATCATTGTCAGATAACAAATTTTTAGTCACTCATGCAAACCATGTGAACTTTGGAAAAAATATGAACCGGGGTCATCTGCCATTATATCATTAAAAGAAAACTGCGCATGCATTAGACCCCAAGTGCCAAGTGCGATTGCTTGCAAGGGGCTTGGGACTTTAGCAATATATAGTGTGGTATAATGAAACTTTCTGCACGCATTAGCCCCCAAGCGCCAAGTGCTATTGCTTGCAAAGGGCTTGGGACTTATCAAAATATAATGCTTTCTAACTGTGCATACTCATTTTAACCTGCTCTTTTCAGGAAGCATCCAGTCAATTTCAGTCTCAGCTGACTGATTTAAAAACCCGGCTTGAAGCACAAGAATCTGAAACCCGGAAGGCTGACTCCAAGTTCAAGTTTAGCTTAGATGAAAATGAAAAACTCAAAACTGAGTTTAATACTGAGAAAGCTGCCTGGACTGAAGAGAAGGCTTCCCTGATCAAGAGAGCAGAAAAGGCTAAGGCCTCATTAGAAGAGGTCACCACAGAACTTAGTGGCTTGAAGCGGCATATCAATCAAATGACTTTTGCTATCTTTGGTAAGACCTACTATATCATAATAACTTTCCACCTTCCATGTAATAAATTGTCAGGTGACTTAATCATCATATGCCATGTAGGTCCCAGAAGCAGCAATCTTGGGAAGGAGATACTGATAAAGCTCAAGGAGGTTTATACATTAGTAGAACAACTATACACCGGAGCTCAGCGTACCATAGCCACCATCTCCCCAAGTAATCAAGCTCCATCTCTTCTCAGCAATGTTTTAAGCCAACTTTCTGTTCGCCTGCCCGTATTGAAGAAAACAAACGGTCGGCTGCTAGAGCCGGTGCCATTATAGCTTTAAGCCGGGCAAAGGCATGGCAGTCAGAATTAGACCCGGCCGAGCTAGCCACTGGCTACCCTAGTTTCAAAGAGGACGGGTCTGCTTTCGACAAGAAAGATTTTGCTGTGTGTGTGAAAGAGATGCGTCCCTTGGCGAGCCTACTTGTTGAAGAAATAGATCTGACCAAATATCAGGTGGCTTATACCGCGGAGAACCAGAAAATGCCCACGCTAGCTTACAAAATTGCAGATCTTATCCCTCCAATCCGTAAGCACACTTTTGCCCCTGAAATGATCCGTCTGAGCTTATTGATGATGAGGCTGAATTCCAAGCCTTGACTAGGATCAATTGTTCATCGCCTAACTTCCAGACGGTGGAGGGAGAAGAAGAACCGGCACGAGATGACCCGGAAGCCTCAAACCGCCAAGACCAGGAGAGCTGATCCGTAGGACGGTTCTTCATTTTCCTCATCAAGTACTGCTTTTGAAAACACTTAATCATTTGGGCTCAGGGAGCCATGTAATAGGCTAGTTAAACTCTGATCTGTCGTGCCATCATGCACGTTTTGTTTTGCATAACATTGTTGATCCGCCAGTTGAATATCTGCCACTTATGCTTATGATATCATCAATTATGCATATCAGATTTATCATTTTTCCTGCAGACAAAACAGATCACAAGTGCCCTGGCGGTTTACCCCAGGGCGGGTCACAATATCCCATATAAAAACCACTGGTGACTAAAATAGTCCATAACCAGGGCCGGTTTAATCACAACCTTATATAATCATAACAAAATATCATACCTGTGATATTTGCTCACACTGCCGGCTTATCATGCCTGTGCAGTAAGGGTTACAACCCAAAGATTGAGAGCACAACGCCCTACTCAATTGATTCATACTGTTGGCTCACAACGCTGCATGCAGCAAGGGGTAATATCCCAAAACTTAGAGCACGGCGCTCTAAGCACATAAAATCGTCATACACTGGCGACTTAAAGTCCAAGACTAGGCCGGGTTAACAAACGCCGCATAGATTCATATATGAACCATAAGGCAACATAGCCCTCATCGGTTTTCAACCATGTATTAACATGTCATAAGAGATGAACTCAAAAAATGGTCAAATCAAATGCAAATTAAAAAACAAGGCTTTCACAGGCTGCCAAGCCTTCAAGCCAAGTGCTTTTCAAGGGCCGCACAGCCACTAAGTTAAACCTTCATTCAACCTTGTAAGCCGGGCCTCACATGACCAATCGCCGTTTTAACTTGGACAAGTTCAGGGTCTGTATAAGATTGACTGTCAAGAGTACAGCGAGTCATTCCAGGATTACGTGGGCGGAGTGGCAGACTTAAAAAGGCAGGATAACCCGGATTTTAAGGTGAATACACCTGGCTTCCAAGCCTACTACAAGGGTCATCAAAGCTCTTGTCCATTTAACAAAGAGCCCCCAAGTAATATTTCATTCCAGGCGTACAAGCCGGATCAATAGGGTAGTCATAGCTATGCTCAATGAGCAGGAAGCCCCCAAGTATTTGGTAATTATGGTGTACAAGTCGGATCAAGAGGGTAATCATAGCTATGCTCAATGAGCAGGAAGCCCCCAAGTGATCATATGAAGTGACAATAAAGACTCATTGTTCTCAAAAATGAAATGACAGAGGCCATGAATTATCAGGGATGCTGGCTTTATTATATTCATCATAATATATACATTGTCAAAATATGTACATCACAAGAGCCGGTGGCTCAGGTGTAGTAAGGCCGAAGATGAGAAATTATTCCACGGCCGGCGGGTCTCCTCCTCCGACGTGCGTGAGTCCTTGTGGTCTCGAACATCAACAAGGTAGTATGACCCGTTGTTCAGATTTTTGCTGACCACAAAGGGCCCTTCCCAAGGTGGGGATAGCTTGTGCATGTCAGTTTGATCCTGGATAAGCCGGAGCACCAAATTGCCTTCTTGAGAAGTCCTGGTTTTAACCCGGCGGCTATGATAACGGCACAGATCTTGCTGGTAAATCACCGAACGAGCCGCTACAAGGTCACGTTCCTCATCCAACAGGTCAATAGCATCCTGATGTGCTTTTTCATTATCAGCTTCAACATAAGCCACCACACAGGGCGAGTCGTGACGGATGTCACTAGGGAGAACCGCCTTTGCTCCGTAAACCATGAAGAAAGGCGTGTAACACATAGATCTATTGGGGGTGGTATTGATGCTCCATAACACTGAGGGTAATTCCTCCACCCAACAACCCGGCATCCTCTGCAAAGGGACCATAAGCCGGGGCTTGATGCCTCTCAAGTTTTCTTGATTGGCTCTCTCCATTTGACCATTGGACTGGGGGTGAGCCACTGATGATACATCAATCGAATATGCTCTCGTTGACAAAACTCTTTCATAGCACCCTTGGACAGATTAGTGCCATTATCAGTTATAATGTTGTGGGGAAAACCAAAACGGAAAATCACCTTTTTGATGAATTGAACCGCTGTTGCCGCGTCACACTTACTAATCGGCTCTGCTTCAACCCACTTTGTGAACTTTTCAACTGCCACCAAAAGGTGGGTCTTTTATCCTTGGACCTTTTGAAAGGTACAACCATATCAAGCCCCCAGACTGCAAATGGCCAAGTAATTGGAATCATCCTCAATTCTTGAGCCGGCACGTAAGCTCGTCTTAAAAATTTCTGACAACCATCACATTTACTGACCAAATCCTCTGCAGCAGCATGAGCCGTCAGCCAATAAAATCCCTGACAAAAAGCCTTGGCCACGAGAGACTTAGAGCCGGCATGATGACCACAATCTCCTTCATGAATCTCTCGTAGGATCTCACGACCTTCTTCAGGAGAAATACAATGTTGAAACGCCCCCGTAACACTGCGATGATGCAACTCTCCATTGACAATAGTCATTGACTTAGACCGCCGGGTTACCTACCTAGCCAAAGTTTCATCTTCAGGTAACTCGCCCCGGGTCATATACGCCAAATATGGAACTGTCCAATCAGGAATAGCATGAAGAGCCGCCACCAGTTGTGCCTCCGGGTCAGGAATAGCAAGATCTTCCTCTGTAGGTAGTTTGACTGAAGGATTATGCAGAATATCAAGGAAAATATTGTGCGGCTCCGGCTTACGCTGGGATCCCAACCGGCTTAAAGCATCAGCCGCCTCGTTTTTCCTTCGATCAACATGCTCCACTTGATAGCCCTTGAAGTGACCAGCAATAGCATCAACCTCTCGGCGATAAGCCGCCATGAGTGGATCCTTATAATCCCAAGTGCTTGAAACTTGCTGAGCTACCAAATCCGAGTCACCAAAACACCTCACCCTGCTTAAGTTCATCTCCTTATTCATCCCAAGACCATGGAGCAAAGCCTCATACTCAGCTGCATTGTTAGTACAAGCGAACATCAACCTTAAAACATAACAAAATTTATCACCTCGTGGGGAAGTCAAGATAACTCCAGCCCCCGAGCCTTCCAACTGCCTGGATCCATCAAAGTGAATAGTCCAATATGTGCTATCCGGCTTCTCCTCAGGCATCTGCAGCTCTGTCCGATCATTGATGAAATCCACAAGTGCTTGAGACTTGATGGCTGTGCGAGGCATATACTTCAAACCATGGGGTCCAAGCTCAATGGCCCACTTGGCTACCCGACCTGTGGCTTCTCTGTTTTGAATAATATCCCCTAAAGGAGCAGAACTAACTACAGTGATGGGATGACCCAGAAAATATTGCTTGAGCTTTCGACTAGCCATGAACACCCCATATACAAGCTTCTGCCAATGCGGATACCTCTGTTTGGACTCAATGAGCACCTCACTGATGTAGTAAACCGGCCGCTGAACCAGATATTCCTTGCCTGACTCCTTCCTTTCCACCACAATTGCCACGCTGACAGCTCGGCTGTTGGCAGCCACATATAACAACAAAGGCTCTTTATCAATGGGAGCAGCAAGAACCGGCAGCTCAGCCAACTGTTTCTTCAAGGCCTCAAACACCTGATCAGCAGCATCACTCCAGACAAAGTGATCTGTCTTCTTCATCATCTGGTAAAGAGGAATAGCCTTTTCACCCAACCGGCTGATGAACCGGCTTAAGGCCGCAATACGACCCGCCAGACACTGAACATCATTAATACACACCGGTTTAGCCAGGGAAGTGATGGCCTTTATTTTCTCTGGGTTAGCTTCAATACCCCGTTCAGAAACCAGAAAGCCTAAGAGCTTGCCTGCTGGTACGGCAAAGACACACTTGGCCGGGTTAAGCATCATCTTGTAGACCCGGAGATTGTCAAAGGTCTCTTTCAAATCTTCTATCAAGGTTTCCTTCTTTCGGGATTTCACCACAATATCATCCACATAAGCATGAACATTGCACCCAATCTGATCATGAAGGCAATTTTGCACACACCGCTGGTAAGTCGCCTGGGCACTCTTGAGCCCAAAAGGCATAGACACATAATAGAAGACTCCAAAGGGAGTGATGAAGGATGTCTTCTCTTGGTCCTTAACTACCATCTTGATCTGATGATAACCAGAATAAGCATCCAAAAAGCTCAAACGCTCACAACCCGCCGTAGCATCAATGATCTGATCAATACGGGGGAGAGCAAAGGGATCAGCCGGACAAGCCTTGTTTAAGTCTGTGTAATCCACACACATACGCCAAGTACCGTTTTTCTTAAGTACCAGCACCGGGTTAGCCAACCACTCAGTATGAAAAACTTCAACAATAAACCCAGCCGCCAAAAGCCGGGCCACTTCTTCACCAATGGCCTTGCGTCTCTCTTCATTGAAACGGCGAAGGAATTGCTTGACCGGTTTAAACTTTGGATAAATATTGAGAGTGTGCTCAGCGAGTTCCCTCGGGTGATACGTCTCCAACGTATCTATAATTTTTGATTGTTCCATGCTATTATATATTCTGTTTTGGATGTTTAATGGGTTATTTATACACTTTTATATTATTTTTGGGACTAACCTATTAACCGGAGGCCCAGCCCAAATTGCTGTTTTTTTGCCTATTTCAGTGTTCCGCAGAAAAAGAATATCAAACAGAGTCCAAACGGAATGAAACCTTCGGGAGCGTGATTTTTGGAACAAACGTGATCCAGAGGACTTGGAGTGGACGTCAAGCAACAAAAGAGGAGGCCACGAGGCAAGGGGCGCGCCTACCCCCTAGGCGCGCCCTCCACCCTCGTGGGCCCCTCATGGCTCCACCGACCTACTTCTTCCTCCTATATATACCTACGTACCCCCAAACCATCGAGGAGCACCATGAAAACCTAATTCCACTGCCGCAACCTTCTGTACCCGTGAGATCCCATCTTGGGGCCTTTTCCGGCGCTCCGCCGGAGGGGGCATTGATCACGGAGGGCTTCTACATTAACACCATAGCCTCTCCGATGATGTGTGAGTAGTTTACCTCAGACCTTCGGGTCCATATTTATTAACTAGATGGCTTCTTCTCCTCGATTCTCTTGGAGATCTATTTGATGTAATCTTCTTTTGCGGTGTGTTTGTCGAGATCCGATGAATTGTGGGTTTATGATCAAGATTATCTATGAACAATATTTAAATCTCCTCCGAATTCTTTTATGTATGATTGGTTATCTTTGCAAGTCTCTTTGAATTATCAGTTTGGTTTGTCCTACTAGATTGATCTTTCTTGCAATGGGAGAAGTGCTTAGCTTTGGGTTCAATCTTGCGGTGCTCGATCCCAGTGACAGTAGGGGAAATGACACGTATTGTATTGTTGCCATCGAGGATAAAAAGATGGGGTTTATATCATATTGCATGAGTTTATCCCTCCACATCATGTCATCTTGCTTAAAGTGTTACTCCGTTCTTATGAACTTAATACTCTAGATGCATGCTGGATAGCGGTCGATGTGTGGAGTTATAGTAGTAGATGCAGGCAGGAGTCGGTCTACTTGTCACGGACGTGATGCCTATATACATGATCATACCTAGATATTCTCATAACTATGCTCAATTCTATCAATTACTCGACAGTAATTCGTTTACCCACTGTAATACTTATGCTATCTTGGGAGAAGCCACTAGTGAAACCTATGGCCCCCGGGTCTATTTTCCATCATATTAATCTCCCGTCAACAAGCTATTTTTATCTTTGTTTACTTTGCAATCTTTACTTTTTATCTTTATCATAAAAATACCAAAAATATTATCTTATCATCTCTATCAGATCTCACTTCTGCAAGTGGCCATGAAGGGATTGACAACACCTTTGTCGCGTTGGTTGCAAGGTTCTTATTTGTTTGTGTAGGTACGAGGGACTTGAGCATGGCCTCCTACTGGATTGATAACTTGGTTCTCAAAAACTGAGGGAAATACTTACGCTACTTTGCTGCATCACCCTTTCCTCTTCAAGGGAAAACCAACGCAGTGCTCAAGAGGTAGCAAGAAGGATTTCTGGCGCCGTTGCCGGGGAGTCTACGCACAAGTCAAGACATACCAAGTACCCATCACAAACTCTTATCCCTCGCATTACATTATTTGCCATTTGCCTCTCGTTTTCCTCTCCCCCACTTCACCCTTGCCATTTTAGTCGCCCTCTTTTCCATTCGTCTCTTTTTCGCTTGCTTCTTGTTTGCTTGTGTGTTAGATTGCTTGCTTATCTCGATGGCTCAAGACAATACTAAATTGTGTGACTTTGCCAATACCAACAACAATGATTTTCTTAGCACTCCGATTGCTCCTCTTACCGAAGTTGAATCTTGTGAAATTAATGCTGCTTTGTTGAATCTTGTCATGAAAGATCAATTCGCCGGCCTTCCTGGTGAAGATGCCGCTACCCATCTAAATAGCTTTGCTGATTTGTGTGATATGCAAAAGAAGAAAGACGTGGACAATGATATTGTTAAATTGAAGCTATTTCCGTTTCTCTTAGAGATCGCGCTAACACTTGGTTTTCGTCTTTGCCTAAAAATATTATTGATTCTTGGAATAAGTGCAAAGTTGCTTTTCTAAGTATTTCCCTCCCGCAAAGATCATCTCTCTTAGAAATGATATTATGAATTTTAAGCAACTTGATCATGAACATGTTGCACAAGCTTGGGAAAGGATGAATTAATGATACGTAATTGCCCTACTCATGGTTTGAATTTGTGGATGATTATACAAAATTTCTATGCCAGATTGAATTTTGCTTCTAGAAATCTTTTAGATTCGGCCGTGGGAGGCACTTTTATGGAAATCACTTTAGGAGAAGCTACTAAACTCCTAGATAATATTACGGTTAATTATTCTCAATGGCACACTGAAAGATCTACTAATAAAAAGGTTCATGCGATTGAAGAAATTAATGTTTTGAGTGGAAAGATGGATGAATTTATGAAATTGTTTGCTAATAAGAGTGTTTCTTCTGATCCTAATGATATGCCTTTGTCTACTTTAATTGAGAATAATAATGAATCTATGGATGTGAATTTTGTTGGTAGGAATAATTTTGGTAACAACGCGTATAGAGGAAACTTTAATCCTAGGCCGTTCCCTAGTAATTCCTCTAATAATTATGGTAGTTCCTACAACAACTCTCATGGAAATTTTAATAAGATGACCTCTGATTTTGAGACTAGTGTTAAAGAATTTATGATTTCTCAAAAGAATTTCAATGCTTTGCTTGAAGAAAAATTGCTTAAAGTTGACGAATTGGCTAGGAACGTGGATAGAATTTCTCTTGATGTTGATTCTTTGAAGCTTAGATCTATTCCACCTAAGCATGATATCAATGAGTCTCTCAAAGCCATGAGAATTTCCATTGATGAGTGCAAAGAAAGAACCGCTAGGATGCGTGCTAAGAAAGATTGCTTTGTGAAGGCGTGTTCTTCTAGTTTTTATGAGAATAAAGATGAAGATCTAAAAGTTATTGATGTGTCCCCTATTAAATCTTTGTTTTGCAATATGAATCTTGATAATGATGGGACTGGAGATGAGTCAACTTTAGTTAAAAGGCGTCCCAATGATTCGGAGTTTTTAGATCTTGATGCTAAAATTGTTAAAAGTGGGATTGAAGAGGTTAAAACTTTAGATAGCAACGAACCCACTATCTTGGATTTCAAGGAATTTAATTATGATAATTGCTCTTTGATAGATTCTATTTCCTTGTTGCAATCCGTGCTAAATTCTCCTCATGCTTATAGTCAGAATAAAGCTTTTACTAAACATATCGTTGATGCTTTAGTGCAATCTTATGAAGAAAAACATGAGTTGGAAGTTTCTATCCCTAGAAAACTTTATGATGAATGGGAACCTACAATTAAAATTAAAATTAAAGATCATGAATGCTATGCTTTGTGTGATTTGGGTGCTAGTGTTTCCACGATTCCAAAAACTTTGTGTGATTTGTTAGGTTTCCGTGAATTTGATGATTGTTCTTTAAACTTGCACCTTGAGGATTCCACCATTAAGAAACCTATGGGAAGAATTAATGATGTTCTTATTGTTGCAAATAGGAACTATGTGCCCGTAGATTTCATTGTTCTTGATATAGATTGCAATCCTTCATGTCCTATTATTCTTGGTAGACCTTTCCTTAGAACGATTGGTGCAATCATTGATATGAAGGAAGGGAATATTAGATTCCAATTTCTGTTAAGGAAAGGCATGGAACACTTCCCTAGAAAGAAAATTAAATTACCATATGAATCTATTATGAGAGCCACCTATGGATTGCCTACCAAAGATGGCAATACCTAGATCTATCCTCGCTTTTATGCCTAGCTAGGGGCGTTAAACGATAGTGCTTGTTGGGAGGCAACCCAATTTTATTTTAGTTTTTTTGCTTTTTGGTTCTGTTTAGGAATAAATAATCCATCTAGCTTCTGTTTAGATGTGTTTTTGTGTTTTAATTAGTGTTTGTGCCAAGTTAAACCTATAGGATCTTCTTGGATAATAGTTATTTGATCTTGCTGAAAATTCCAGAAACTTTCTGTTCACGAAAACAATTGTTAAAAATCACCAGAACGTGATAAAATACTGATTCAAATTGCAGTAGATCAATAAACAAATTATATAGGTCTTCCTATTTTGGTAGATTTTTCTGAGTTCCAGAAGTTTGCGTTAGTTACAGATGACTACAGACTGTTCTGTTTTTGACAGATTCTGTTTTTCGTGTGTTGTTTGCTTATTTTGATGAATCTATGGCTAGTAAAAGAGCTTATAAACCATAGAGAAGTTGGAATACAGTAGGTTTAACACCAATATAAATAAAGAATGAGTTCATTACAGTACCTTGAAGTGGTGTTTTGTTTTCTTTCGCTAACGGAGCTCATGAGATTTTCTGTTAAGTTTTGTGTTGTGAAGTTTTCAAGTTTTGGGTAAAGATTTGATGGATTATGGAACAAGACTTTGCAAGAGCCTAAGCTTGGGGATGCCCAAGGCAACCCAAGGTAAAATTCAAGGACAACCAAAAGCCTAAGCTTGGGGATGCCCCGGAAGGCATCCCCTCTTTCGTCTTCGTCTATCGGTAACTTTACTTGGAGCTATATTTTTATTCACCACATGATATGTGTTTTGCTTGGAGCGTCTTGTATGATTTGAGTCTTTGCTTTTTAGTTGTCACAATCATCCTCGCTGTACACACCTTTTTAGAGAGACACACATGATTCGGAATTTATTAGAATACTCTATGTGCTTCACTTATATCTTTTGAGCTATATAGTTTTTGCTATAGTGCTTCACTTATACCTTTTAGAGCACGGTGGTGGTTTTATTTTATAGAAATTATTGATCTCTCATGCTTCACTTATATTATTTTGAGAGTCTTAAACAGCATGGTAATTTGTTTTAATTGTGAAATTAATCTTCCATATTGAGTTCATTGAATATCATGAGAAGTTTGATACTTGATAAGTGTTTTGAGATATAAAGGTGGTAATATTAGAGTGTGCTAGTTGAGTAATTGTGAAATTGAGAAATACTTATGTTAAGGTTGGCAAGTCCCGTATCATGCACGTATGGTAAAAGTTATGTGACAATTTTGACACATAAGGTGTTCTTTTATTGCTTTCCTTATGAGTGGCGGTCGGGGACGAGCGATGGTCTTTTCCTACCAATCTATCCCTCTAGGGGCATGCGTAGTAGTACTTTGCTTCGAGGGCTAATAAACTATTGCAATAAGTATATGAGTTCTTTATGACTAATGTGAGTCCATGGATTATACGCACTCTCAACCTTCCACAATTTTCTAGCCTCTACGGTACCGTGCATTGCACTTTCTCACCTTGAGAGTTGGTGCAAACTTCGCCGGTGCATCCAAACCCCGTGATATGATACGCTCTATCACACATAAACCTCCTTATATCTTCCTAAAAACAGCCACCATACCTACCTATCATGGCATTTCCATAGCCATTCCGAGATATATTGCCATGCAACTTTCCACCGTTCCATTTATTATGACACGCTCCATCATTGTCATATTGCTTTGCATGATCATGTAGTTGACATCGTATTTGTGGCAAAGCCACCATTCATAATTTTTCATACATGTCACTCTTGATTCATTGCATATCCCGGTACACCGCCGGAGGCATTCACATAGAGTCATATTTTGTTCTAAGTATTGAGTTCTAATTCTTGAGTTGTAAGTAATAAAAGTGTGATCATCATCATTATTAGAGCATTGTCCCATGTGAGGAAAGGATGATGGAGACTATGATTCCCCCATAAGTCAGGATGAGATTCCGGACTAAATAAAAAAAGAGAGAAAGAAAAAAATGAATGAGAGAAAAAGAGAGAAGGGACAATGTTACTATCCTTTTTCCACACTTGTGCTTCAAAGTAGCACCGTGATCTTCATGATAGAGAGTCTCCTATGTTGTCACTTTCATATACTAGTGGGAATTTTTCATTATAGAACTTGGCTTGTATATTCCAATGATGGGCTTCCTCAAAATGCCCTAGGTCTTCGTGAGAAAGCAAGTTGGATGCACACCCACTTAGTTTCTTTTGTTGAGCTTTCATACATTTATAGCTCTAGTGCATCCGTTGCATGGCAATCCCTACTCCTCTCATTGACATCAATTGATGGGCATCTCCATAGCCTATTGATTAGCCGCGTCAATGTGAGACTTTCTACCTTTTTGTCTTCTCTCATAACCCCCATCATTATAATTTACTCCACCCATAGAGCTATATCCATGGCTGGCGCTCATGTATTGCGTAAGGGTTGAAAAGGCTGAAGCGCGTTAAAAAGTATGAATCAATTGCTCGGCTTGTCATCGGGGTTATGCATGATGAGAACGTTTGTGTGACGATATTGAAACATGGCCTAACTATATGATTTTGTAGGGATAAGCTTTCTTTGGCTATGTTATTTTGATAAGACATAATTGCTTGGTTAGCATGTTTGAAGTATTATTGTTTTTATGTCAACATTAAACTTTTATCTTGAATCTTTCGGATCTAAATATTCATGCCACAATAAAAATAATTACATTGAAAATTATGCTAAGAAGCATTCCACATCAAAAATTCTGTTTTTATCATTTACCTACTCGAGGACGAGCAGGAATTAAGCTTGGGGATGCTTGATACGTCTCCAACGTATCTATAATTTTTGATTGTTCCATGCTATTATATATTCTGTTTTGGATGTTTAATGGGCTTATTTATACACTTTTATATTATTTTTGGGACTAACCTATTAACCGGAGGCCAGCCCAAATTGCTGTTTTTTTTGCCTATTTCAGTGTTCCGCAGAAAAAGAATATCAAACAGAGTCCAAACGGAATGAAACCTTCGGGAGCGTGATTTTTGGAACAAACGTGATCCAGAGGACTTGGAGTGGACGTCAAGCAACAAAAGAGGAGGCCACGAGGCAAGGGGCGCGCCTACCCCCCAGGCGCGCCCTCCACCCTCGTGGGCCCCTCATGGCTCCACCGACCTACTTCTTCCTCCTATATATACCTACGTACCCCCAAACCATCGAGGAGCACCATGAAAACCTAATTCCACTGCCGCAACCTTCTGTACCCGTGAGATCCCATCTTGGGGCCTTTTCCGGTGCTCCGCCGGAGGGGGCATTGATCACGGAGGGCTTCTACATTAACACCATAGCCTCTCCGATGATGTGTGAGTAGTTTACCTCAGACCTTCGGGTCCATATTTATTAACTAGATGGCTTCTTCTCTCTCTTTGGATCTCAATACCAAGTTCTCCTCGATTCTCTTGGAGATCTATTTGATGTAATCTTCTTTTGCAGTGTGTTTGTCGAGATCCGATGAATTGTGGGTTTATGATCAAGATTATCTATGAACAATATTTAAATCTCCTCCGAATTCTTTTATGTATGATTGGTTATCTTTGCAAGTCTCTTTGAATTATCAGTTTGGTTTGGCCTACTAGATTGATCTTTCTTGCAATGGGAGAAGTGCTTAGCTTTGGGTTCAATCTTGCGGTGCTCGATCCCAGTGACAGTAGGGGAAATGACACGTATTGTATTGTTGCCATCGAGGATAAAAAGATGGGGTTTATATCATATTGCATGAGTTTGTCCCTCCACATCATGTCATCTTGCTTAAAGCGTTACTCCGTTCTTATGAAGTTAATACTCTAGATGCATGCTGGATAGCGGTCGATGTGTGGAGTTATAGTAGTAGATGCAGGCAGGAGTCGGTCTACTTGTCATGGACGTGATGCCTATATACATGATCATACCTAGATATTCTCATAACTATGCTCAATTCTATCAATTGCTCGACAGTAATTCGTTTACCCACCGTAATACTTATGCTATCTTGAGAGAAGCCACTAGTGAAACCTATGGCCCGGGGGTCTATTTTCCATCACATTAATCTCCCGTCAACAAGCTATTTTTATCTTTGTTTACTTTGCAATCTTTACTTTTTATCTTTATCATAAAAATACAAAAAATATTATCTTATCATCTCTATCAGATCTCACTTTGCAAGTGGTCGTGAAGGGATTGACAACCCCTTTATCGCGTTGGTTGCAAGGTTCTTATTTGTTTGTGTAGGTACGAGGGACTTGAGCATGGCCTCCTACTAGATTGATACCTTGGTTCTCAAAAACTGAGGGAAATACTTACGCTACTTTGCTGCATCACCCTTTCCTCTTCAAGTAGCAGCATGTCTGAAGGTTTCCATGCAAAGATGTCCCGGTTCTCACGGATGAACTCGATGAGCGCACTTTCCTATTTCTGATCCAGATTAGCACTGATGCTGAACTGCTTGGATGAATCGCCAAGAACGAAATCAACTAGCTTAGTGTCATCCGCCGACTTAAATTTCAACAGGGGGTCATGCTCTGTGGTTGGCTTCATCAAAGATGTCATATCCGTCGGGTCAACATTATCCTTGTAAAAGTTCAATTCTTCTGTCGCACAGACAGACTCAGCGTAAGCAGCATCGTCTTCTTCACACTCCAAGGCTATCTTCCGGCTTCCATGCACTGTGATGGTGCCCTTGTGACCCGGCATCTTAAGCTACAAATAAACATATCAAGGCCTTGCCATGAACTTAGCATAAGCCGGCCGCCCAAACAGAGCATGATAAGGGCTCTTAATTTTAACCACCCCCAAAGGCAACTTCCAAAGATATTTTGCCCACTCGATACGCCGACTTACCAGGCACCACACCGTGAAAAACAGTGTTTGACGGCTTAAGATCTTTGTCAGTCAAGCTCATGCGACGAAAGTTTCATAATACAGAATATTGATGCTGCTGCCCCATCCATGAGTACGTTAGTAAACCTGTACCCTCCTACCTGAGGCGCCACCACTAGAGCCAAATGGCCCGGATTATCAACCCGGGGCGGGTGATCCTCACGACTCCAGAGAATAGGGTGTTCAGACCATCGCAAGTAACGGGGAATCGCCGGCTCAACTGCGTTCACTGCCCTTTTATGGAGCTTCTGATCCCGCTTGCATAAACTTGTGGTGAAAACGTGGTACTGTCCACTATTCAACTGCTTTGGGTTACTCTGATAACCAGACTGCTGCTGCTGATTCCCTTGACCAGACTGTTGATTAAAACCACCTTGGTTGCCTTGGCCCTGGAAATCGGAATTAGAACGGCCACCACCATAACCAGGACCGTGAGAGCCGGATCCTGAGCCGCCGTCTGGCCCATGATTGTTCTGGAAAAAACTGGAATTTCTATACTTGCTCATAATGAAGCAATCCTTCCAGAGGTGAGTGGCCGGCTTTTCCCGTGTACCATGCTTCGGGCAGGGCTGATTCCTCATCGCCTCAAGATTGAATTTTGGCCCTCCAAACCGAGGGGGCGGCTTTCCCCTACGGCGCTAATTATTATTCTGTGTATTGGTGTTGGCCACAAAATCGAAATTACTATCAGCTTTGCGCTTACCATTGCCACCCTGACTTGCCGGATTATGCTGCTGTCCTTTCGTGTTGCTGCTCTTTTTTCCCTTACCCGGCCTTTCATCATCAGACTTGGGGTCCTTGGTACTGTCAGAGTTGGCATACTTGACAAGAGCCGCCATTAGCTCCCCCATGTCATTGCAGTGGCGTTTAAGCCGCCCCAGTTTCTGCTTAAGAGGCATAAAATGGCAAATCTTCTCCAACATCAGGACTGCTGAACCGGCATTGAATACAATCCGATGAGTGTAGGATGGCTGAGACCCGACGCACCTAATGTTTTGTTGACTCGCCCTCACCTTGGACACAGGAGTCCAAATCCATGATTGACATAGGCTGCTTGCACATGTCTTTAAAATTATAGATAACCCGGGCTTTTAAGTCGGCCCATGATCCAATGGAGTTGGCAGGCAGCCCTTTCAACCAAGTACGAGCCGTCCCATCCAACATCATGGTGAAATACTTAGCGCATGTAGCGTCGCCAACATCCAGCATCTCCATTGCCATCTCATAGCTTTCAACCCAAGCTTTAGGGGGTTGATCTGCTATGTAGTTAGGCACCTTACGAGGACCCTTCAAATCCCTGGGCAAACGCTCATTACGCAAAGCCGGCATTAAACATGGCACACCCAAGGTTCCAGAGGTCATGCCTTCCTCCACCGGAATGTTGATGAGCCGCTTGCCGAGCCGCCAGCTCGGCCTCCCGACGCGCTCTGCCTTGATCCACCAAAGTCTGAGCATTAGCACCACCACGCGTCGGGTCATGCCCACCAGGCGAGTTACGGCGCTGTTCACTGCTTGAAACTATTGGTGAGTCAATGTGCCTTCTATAACTCCGGCTTGGACGAGGGGTTGAGTGAATCCACTCGCGCCTGTAAGAATAAGCCGCCTGTTGAGCCACAGCTGTGTGAAGAAGCTCTCTGGCCCTCCGTGTCTCTATCGCTGTTGGAGACTCGCCTTCAACTGGTAGAGCCGCCAATCGCATTGCCTTAGCAATCATATTGTCCAAAGGGTTAGAATAATGACCCGGAGGCGTCGGAACATATTGAGGTGGAGTATTAATCAAACGTGGCGGGTCCACCGCATGTGGCTGAACCGGCGCTCCAGTCCCAGGAGCTTTGACCGCCCGGTTCACCACCGGCGGATCACTAGTCCCTGCTCCAGGTGTGTTGAAGAGGTTCCTTGGCTCATAAACTGGGGGTAGATGACTCCGGTGCCTCCTCCTCATGATCTCGTTTGAAGCGTTCTGATCGAGGGTGAGCCGGAAAGATTCTACCCGGATCCATTGTGCGTTGGCATCCAAAGCAGCTCGCTTCGTGGCCATCCTAGCGTTTTCAGCCGCCAGCTCTTCCTTGGCTTGAGCTATCTCATCTCGTAGCTTCGCCACATCTATCTTGTGTAGTTCCTGGTTGTCCGAGGTCACCTCCACCCCCATCAGAGTCGCCAAGGCCTCCAACAACTCTGTCAAAGCTTGAGCCGGCGGGCCTGCAGTACCACTAGCACCAGTCGTTGCCGCAGCAGCCGAGCTAGAGGTCATAGCCGCGGCGGCTGTTGAGCCGAGCGCCGGCTATGTACCGGCCATGAAGATCGCAACCCTGTTTGGCGGCTCATAGGGGTCCGGAATACTGTCACCAAACAGCCCCCAAGCCGGCCGTCTTGCAGTTGATACATTGCATCGGTCTCACCGGTGGACGACTCACCATTAGAGTAGATGGCCGTCTCACCACCAGACACAGATCCTTCTCCAATTTCCACCCCATGGGTGAAACCAACAAAGGCACGCTTCATGGCGGGCTGAACCCGGGCAGGTCGTGCACGCTGAGCCGTCTCGATGATGTCGGTGCAGATGTCCGGCTTAGGGCCCGGTTCGCCGATCTTGCCGATGAAGACGTGGATTCCGCCAAAGGGGACCCGGTACCCGTACTTGATTGAGCCGGCCTCGGGGCCCCAGCCTGCATCGTCGATGCAGAGCTTGCCGCGACGACTCTTGGTCATCCGGCCCACAGCGTATCCCTTGAACCCTTCGAAGGTGCCCTTCAAGAACTCGAAACCACCGTGCGCTGGCCCCACGGTGGGCACCAACTGTCGTGGAATTGTCACGGCAGATGTCCTAGTGGAAGTACTTATTCATGGAGCCATCGCAACTAGGTTAGCTGAAAGGCGTTAAACGGGACAAAGGACACAGAGAGTTTATACTGGTTCAGCCCCTTGCGGTGAAGGTAAAGGCCTACTCCAGTTTGGGATTGTATTGCTGAGGTTTCGATTACCAGGGAGTGAATACGCTTGACCTAGTTATCGATCTCTTATTTCTTGCCATAAACTACCATCGGGTCGTCCCTTTATATACACAGGTTGACGCCCGGCGGCTCACGGAGTCCCGGCCGGCTCATATACAACGTGTCCGGCTCGGTGACTAATTACACTTGCCTTACAATACAAGTCATACATACATGGCGGTTCATCCTCCTGGGCCTTAAGTCACCTCTGGGTCTTGGGCCGTCAATGGGCTCGTATGATCCGCCATCTTCATTGGTAAGCCGCCAGTGGTATGACCCGACCCCTCCTGGGCGGTTAATACCGACTAGTTATATCCCCAACAGGATGCCTTCCGGGGCATCCCCAAGCTTAGACGCTTGAGTCTCCTTGGATATTTACTTAGGGTGCCATGGGCATCCCCAAGCTTGAACTCTTGCCTCTCCTCCTTCTCCTCATATCGAGACCTCCTCGATCTTTGATCACTTCATCCACACAAAACTTAACAGAAAACTCGATAAGATCGGTTAGTATAATAACGCAAGTCACTACTCTAAGTACTGTTGCAAACCAATTCATATTTTGTTTTTGCATTGTAGCTACTATATTATAACTTTTCCATGGCTTATACCGCCGATAGAATCGATAGTTTCATCAAAACAAGCAAAACAATGCATCGAAAACAGAATCTCTCTTAAATAGGACAATCTGTAGCAATATGAACATCTACCATACTTCTCTAACTCCAAAAATTCTGAAAAATTAGGACAAAATAAAAAATTTGTATAGCAATATTGTGTAAAAATTTCAGAAACTTCTGACATTCCAGTAAAAAATGAAGGTACCACATGCAGCCGAGTCTAGAAGATTTCTAGAAACCCAGTTTAGTCCCGCATAGAAATTTTGTATAATCATCCATAAGCTTAAACCATGAGTGGGACAATTTGTTATCATTAATTTCATTCTCTCCCAAGATTGTGCAACATGTTCATGCTCAAGTTGCTTAAAATTCATAATTTGATTTCTAAGGAAATAATTTTAGCGGAAGGAAGATACTTGGCAATAAAAGTATCCTTACACTTATCCCAAAAATCAATACTATTTCCTGGCAAGGATGAAAACCAATTTTTAGCACGATTTTGTAGTGAGAACGGAAATAATTTGAACTTAACAATATCATTATCCACATCTTTTTTTATTTTGCATATCACATAATTCAACGAAAGTATTAAAATGGGATGCGGCATCTTCACTAGGACTTCCAGAAAATTGTTCTTTCATAATAAGATTTAGCAAAGCGGCATTAATGTCACATGACTCTGCACTAGGGGCGGGAGGACCAATTGGAGTACTAATAAAATCGTTATTAGTAGTATTTGAAAAATCACACAACTTAGTGTTTTTTTAGACATAGCAATGAAGCAAGCAAATGAGTAAACATGTTTTTGTGTTTTTGAAAAAAAATAGAAGTGGGGGAGATGAAAACGAGAGGTAAAGGCGAATAAAAAAGCAAATAAAAATTAGAGAAAGTAGATGATAGTTTGTGCGAAGGTACTTGATAGGTTTTGATGATGTCTCCACGGCAACGGCGCTAGAAACTCTTCGTGCTACTTGTGAGATGTGTTGGGATTTTTCCCGGGGAGGAGAGGAGATGCAGCACGCTAGAGATAAGTATTTCCCTCGGTGAGAACCAAGGTATCAATCGAGTAGGAGAATCACACAAAGCCTTGAGCTGGGCAAGAGGGTTGTCAATCCCCTTGAACTGGTTACTTGCAAGAATTAATTCTCATGGTGGTAGATAGAAAAGTAAATTGCAAAACAAAATAAAAGAAATAAAATTACAGCAAGGTATTTTTGGATTTTTTAATATATGATAAAAGTAGACTCGGGGGGCATAATTTTCACTAGAGGCTTCTCTCTCGAGCACATAGCATACCATGGGTGGACAAATTACTATTGGGCAATTGATAGAAAAGCGCATAATTATGACGATATTCAAGGCAATAATCATGTATATAGGCATCACGTCCGAGACAAGTAGACCGACTCCTGCCTGCATCTACTACTATTACTCCACCCAACGACCGTTATCCAGCATGCATCTAGGGTATTAAGTTAGTGAAAAACAGAGTAACGCCTTAAGCAAGACGACATGATGTAGACAAAGTAAACCCAATCAATATGAATAAACCCCATCGTTTTACCCTTAATGGAAACAATACAAATATGTGTCATGTCCACTTCTGCCACTGGGATATAAAGCACCGCAAGATTGGACCCATTACAAAACACCTCTCCCACTTAATATAAATTAATCTAGTTGGCCAAACCAAATGGATAGATCAGAGAGAAATACAAAGCTATACCAATCATGCATAATAAAGTTCATAAAAGACTCCATTACTTACCATAAATATTCAGATCATAAACCCACAATTCATCAGATCCCAACAAACACACTGCAAAAGAAGATTACATTGGATAGAACTCCAAGAACATCGAGGAGAACACTGTATTGAAGATCAAAGAGAGAGAAGAAGCCATCTACCTACTAGCTATGGACGCGTAGGTCTGTGGTGAACTACTCACGCATCATAGAAAGGCAGAAAGGATGATGCAGAAGCCCTCCGTGATCAGTTCCCCTTTCGACAGAGTGCCGAAAAAGGCCTCCAGATGGGATCGCGGAAAGAAGAAACTTGCGGCGGCGGTAAAAGTGTTTCAGGTGGGTCTCTGTTGATTTCTCAATATTTAAGAATTTATAGAAGTGAGATTCTGGCCAGACGGAGCCTCGAGGGGCCCATAAGGCATTAGGGCCTGCCCCCCTGGGCGCTCCATGTTGCCTTGTCGTCTCCTTGTACATCCTCTGGCCTCCTCCCAAAGCTACCAGGGTCTCTTATGTCCATCAAAAATCGTGAAAAAGTTTTGTAACGTTTGAACTCCGTTTGGTACTGATTTTCTGGGAAACCAAAAGGGGGCAGAAAACAGCAACTGGCACTGGGCACTAGATTAGTAGGTTACTCCTAAAAAATGATATAAAATAGCATATAATTGCATATAAAACATCCAAGATTGATACTATAATTGCATGAAACAATAAAAAAATGCATACACATTGGAGACGTATTAGGTGTGTATACGTTTAAAGGAATGTGTGTACGTACGTGTTTGTCAGTATGTGCGTCTATACTTTGTTACTTGAAGGAAACACCCCTTTCCTTCCTCGCGGTGTAATGATACGTCTCCAACGTATCTATATTTTTTTATTGTTCCATGCTATTATACTATCTATCTTGGATGTTTTATATGCATTAATATGCTATTTTATATCATTTTCTAGGACTAACCTATTAACCTAGTGCCAAGTGCAAGTTGTTGTTTTTTCCTTGTTTTTGTCTTTTACAAAAAATCAATACCAAACGAAGTCCAAAAGGAACGAAACTTTTTGAGGATTTTTCTTGGACCAGAAGACAACCACGAAGCTTCAGGAAGAGGCCAGAAGACCCATGAGGTGGACACAAGCCCTAGGGGCATGCCCCTAGGCTTGTGGGCCCCCTGTGGCTCTTCTAACCCTAATCTCAGCTCTATAAATACCCAAATATTCCCCTTACATCAGGGGGAGCACCAAAAATACTTTTCCGTCGCCGCAAGCTTCTGTTCTCGTGAAATCCCATCCTGGGCCCTTTTCCGGCACTCTGCGAGAGGGGGATTCGATCACGGAGGGCCTCTACACCAACCTTGTTGCCCTTCCGATATGTGTGAGTAGTTTACCACAGACCTACGTGAAGGAAATATGCCCTAGAGACAATAATAAAGTTGTTATTTATATTTCCTTATGTCATGATAAATGCTTATTATTCATGCTAGAATTGTATTAACTGGAAACTTGATACATGTGTGAATACATAGACAAAACATAGTGTCCCTAGTATGCCTCTACTTGACTAGCTCGTTAATCAAAGATGGTTAAGTTTCCTGACCATAGACATGTGTTGTCATTTGATGAATGGGATCACATCATTAGGAGAATGATGTGATGGATAAGACCCATCCGTTAGCTAAGCATAATGATCGTTAAATTTTATTGCTATTGCTTTCTTCATGACTTATACATATTCCCCTGACAATGAGATTATGCAACTCCCGAATACCAGAGGAACACCTTGTGTGCTATCAAACGTCCCAACATAACTGGGTGATTATAAAGATGCTCTACAGGTGTCTCCGAAGGTGTTTGTTGGGTTGGCATAGATTGAGATTAGGGTTTGTCACTCTGAATATCGGAGAGGTATCTCTGGGCCCTCTCGGCAATGCACATCACTATATAAGCCTTGCAAGCAATGTGACTAATGAGTTAGTTGCGGGATGATGCATTATGGAACGAGTAGAGAGACTTGCCGGTAACGAGATTGAACTAGGTATGAGGATACCGACGATCGAATATCGGGCAAGTAACATACCGATGACAAAGGGAATAACGTATGTTGTTATTGCGGTTTGACCGATAAAGATCTTCGTAGAATATGTAGGAACCAATATGAGCATCCAGGTTCCGCTGTTGGTTATTGATCGGAGATGTGTCTCGGTCGTGTCTACATAGTTCTCGAACCCATAGGGTCCGCACGCTTAACGTTCGATGACGATTTGTATTATGAGTTATGTGTTTTGGCGACCGAAGATTGTTCGGAGTCCCAAGATGAGATCATGGACATGACGAGGAGTCTCGAAATAGTTGAGAGGTAAATATTGATATATTGGACGATAGTATTTGGACAACGAAATGGTTTCAGGACGTTTCCAATATTTATCAGAGCACCGAGGGGTTACCGGAACCCCCCGGGGAAAGTAATGGGCCTACATGGGCCATAGGGGAGAGGGGAGGCAGCCCACAAGGGGTGGCCGCACCCCCCTCCCATAGGGAGTCCGAATTGGACTAGGGGAGGGGGCGCGCCCCCCTTTCCTTCTCCTCTTCCCTCTCCCTTCCGTCTTTCCCCCTCCATGAGAATGAATAAAGGGGGAGCGAATCCTACTAGGACTGGGAGTCCTAGTAGGACTCCCCCCTCTTGGCGCGGCCCCTAGGGCCGGCCTCCTCCCTCTCCCTCCTTTATATACATGGGCAGGGCACCCCTTGGAGAGACACCAATTGTTCCAAGCCGTGTGCGGCGTCTATCTCCACGATTTACTCTTCCAGTCATATTCACGTAGTGCTTAGGCGAAGCCCTACGTGGATCACATCACCATCACCGTCACCACGCCATCCTGCTGATGAAACTCTCCCTCGACCCTCAGCTGGATCAAGAGTTCGAGGGATGTCATCGAGCTGAACGTGTGCTGAACTCGGAGGTGCCATAAGTTTGGTACTTGATCGGTTGGATCGAGAAGACGTTCGACTACATCAACCGTGTTAAACTAATGCTTCCGCTTTCGGTCTATGAGGGTACCTGGACACACTCTCCCCTCTCATTGCTATGCATCTCCTAGACAGATCTTGCGTGATCATAGGATTTTTTTTTTGAAATTGTATGATACGTTCCCCAACAGTGGCATCCGAGCTAGGTCTATGCGTAGATGATATGCACGAGTAGAACACAAAGAGTTGTGGGCGATAATAGTCATACTGCTTACCACCAACGTCTTATTTTGATTTGGTGGTATTGTTGGATGAAGCGGCCCGAACCAACCTTACATGACCACGCTCATGAGACCGGTTCCACCGACAGACATGCAACTTGTTTTGCATAAAGGTGGCTGGCGGGTGTCTGTTTCTCCAACTTTAGTTGAATCGAATTTGACTACGGCCAGTCCTTGTTGAAGGTCAAAACATCACACTTGACGAAAAATCGTTGTGGTTTTGATGCGTAGGTAAGAACGGTTCTTGCTAGAAGCCCGTAGCAGCCACGTAAAACTTGCAACAACAAAGTAGAGGATGTCTAACTTGTTTTTGCAGGGCATGTTGTGATGTGATATGGTCAAGACATGATGTGATATAAGTTATTGTATGAGATGATCATGTTTTGTAAAAGTTATCGGCAACTGGCAGGAGCCTTATGGTTGTCGTTTTATGGTATGAAATGCAATCGCCATGTAATTGCTTTAGTTTATCACTATGCGGTAGTGATAGTTGTAGAAGCAATAGTTGGTGAGACGACAACGATGCTACGATGGAGATCAAGGTGTCAAGCCGGTGACGATGGAGATCATGACGGTGCTTTGGAGATGGAGATCAAAGGCACAAGACGATGATGGCCATATCATGTCACATATTTTGGTCGCATGTGATGTTTATCTTTTATGCATCTTATTTTGCTTAGTATGGCGGTAGCATTCTAAGATGATCCCTCACTAAATTTCAAGGAATGAGTGTTCTCCCTGAGTATGCACCGTTGCTACAGTTCATCGTGCCGAGACACCACGTGATGATCGGGTGTGATAAGCTCTATGTTCACATACAACAGGTGTAAGACAGTTTTGCACGTGCAGAATACTCAGGTTAAACTTGACGAGCCTAGCATGTACAGACATGACCTCGGAACACTGAGACCGAAAGGTCGAACGTGAATCATATAGTAGATATGATCAACATAGAGATGTTCACCATTGAAAACTACTCCATCTCACGTGATGATCGGACATGGTTTAGTTGATATCGATCACGTGATCATTTAGATGACCAGAGGGATGTCTATCTAAGTGGGAGTTCTTTAGTAATATGATTAATTGAACTTAAATTTATCATGAACTTAGTCCTGATAGTTTTTGCATATCTATGTTGTTGTAGATCAATGGCCCGTGCTACCGTTCCCTTGAATTTTAATGCGTTCCTAGAGAAAGCTAAGTGGAAAGATGATGGTAGCAACTACAGACTGTGTCCGGAACTTGAGGATTATCCTCATTGCTGCATAGAACAATTACGTCCTGGAAGCACCGCTAGGTGCAAGGCCTGCTGCAGGAGCAACTCCGGACGTTATGAACGTCTGGAAGCTAAATCTGATGACTACTCGATAGTTCAGTGTGCCATGCTTTAAGGCTTAGAATCGAGACTTCAAAGACATTTTGAACATCATGGAGCATATGAGATGTTCCAAGAGTTGAAGTTAATATTTCAAGCAAATACCCGAGTTGAGAGATATGAAGTCTCCAACAAGTTCTATAGCTGCATGCCCCAAGTATTTGGCGGATAAGAAGGATGGCAAAGTGAAAGGTATATTTGATATACATGTTATTGATGTGTACCTTACTAATGCTCGTAGTAGCGTCTGGGTATTTGATACTGGTTCTGTTACTCATATTTGCAACTCGAAATAGGGGCTACGGATTAAATGAAGATTGGCTAAGGACGAGGTGACGATGCGCGTCGGAAATGGTTCCAAGGTCGATGTGATCGCCATCGGCACGCTACCTCTAGGTCTACCTTCGGGAATAATTTTAGACCTGAATAATTGTTATTTGGTGCCAGCGTTGAGCATGAACATTATATCTGGATCATGTTTGATGCGAGACGGTTATTCATTTAAATCAGAGAATAATGGTTGTTCCATTTATATGAGTAATATCTTTTATGGTCATGCACCCTTGATGAGTGATCTATTTTTGTTGAATCTCGATCGTAGTGATACACATATTCATAATAGTGAAGCCAAAAGATGCAAAGTTAATAATGACAGTGCAACTTATTTGTGGCACAGCCGTTTAGGTCATATTGGTGTAAAGCGCATGAAGAAACTCCATGCAGATGAGCTTTTGGAATCACTTGATTATGAATCACTTGATGCTTGCGAACCATGCCTCATGGGCAAGATGACTAAGACTCCGTTCTCCGGAACAATGGAGCGAGCCACTGACTTATTGGAAATAATGCATACTGATGTATGATGTCTGATGAGTGTTGAGGCTCGCGACTGGTATCATTATTTTCTGACCTTCATAGATGATTTGAGCAGATATGGGTATATCTACTTAATGAAACATAAGTCTGAAACATTTGAAAAGTTCAAAGAATTTTAGAGTGAAGTGGAAAATCATCGTAACAAGAAAATAAAGTTTCTACGATCTGATCACGGAGCCGAATATTTGAGTTACGAGCTTGGTCTTCATTTGAAACAATGTGGAATAGTTTCGCAACTCACGCCACCTGGAACACCACAGCGTAATGGTGTGTCCGAACGTCGTAACCGTACTTTATTAGATATGGTGCGATCTATGATGTCTCTTACCGATTTACCACTATCATTTTGGGGTTATGCTTTAGAGACGGCTGCATTCATGTTAAATAGGGCACCATCTAAATCCATTGAGACGACACCAAATGAACTATGGTTTGGCAGGAAACCTAAGCTGTCGTTTCTTAAAGTTTGGGGTTGCGATGCTTATGTGAAAAAGCTTCAGCCTGATAAGCTCGAACCCAAATCGGAGAAATGTGTCTTCATAGGATACCCAAAGGAAACTGTTGGGTACACCTTCTATCACAAATCCGAAGGCAAGATATTCGTTGCTAAGAATGGATCCTTTCTAGAGAAGGAGTTTCTCTCGAAAGAAATGAGTGGGAGGAAAGTAGAACTTGATGAGGTAGTTGTACCTTCTCTCGAATTGGAAAGTAGTTCATCACAGAAATTAGTTCTAGTGATGCCTACACCAATTAGTGAGGAAGTTAATGATGATGATCATGAAACTTTAGGTCAAGTTACTACCAAACCTCGTAGGTCAACCAGAGTACGTTCCGCACCACAGTGGTACGGTAATCCTATTCTGGAAGTCATGTTACTAGACCATGACGAACCTACGAACTATGAGGAAGCGACGATGAGCATAGATTCCGCGAAATGGCTTGAGGCCATGAAATCTGAGATGGGATCCATGTATGAGAACGAAGTGTGGACTTTGGTTCACTTGCCAGATGATCGGAAAATCATAGAAAATAAATGGATCTTCAAGAAGAAGACTGACGCTGACGGTAATGTTACTGTCTACAAAGCTCGACTTGCTGCGAAAGGTTTTTGACAAGTTCAAGGAGTTGACTACGATGAGACTTTCTCACCCGTAGCGATGCTTAAGTCTGTCTGAATCATGTTAGCAATTGCCGCATTTTATTATTATGAAATTTGGCAAATGGATGTCAAAACTGCATTCCTTAATGGATTTCTTAAAGAAGAGTTGTATATGATGCAACCAGAAGGTTTTGTTGATCGTAAAGGTGCTAACAAAGTGTGCAATCTCAAGTGATCCATTTATGGACTGGTGCAAGCCTCTCGGAGTTGGAATATACGCTTTGATAGTGTGATCAAAGCATATGGTTTTATACAGACTTTTGGAGAAGCCTGTATTTACAAGAAAGTGAGTGGGAGCTCTGTAGCATTTCTAATATTATATGTGCATGACATATTGTTGATTGGAAATGATATAGAATTTCTGAATAGCATAAAAGGATACTTGAATAAGAATTTTTCAATGAAAGACCTCGGTGAAGCTGCTTATATATTGGGCATCAAGATCTATAGAGATAGATCAAGACGCTTAATTGGACTTTCACAAAGCACATACCTTGATAAAGTTTTGAAGAAGTTCAAAATGGATCAGTCAAAGAGAGGTTTCTTGCCTGTGTTACAAGGTGTGAAATTGAGTCGGACTCAAAGCCCGACCACTGCAGAAGATAGAGAGAAAATGAAAGTCATTCTCGATGCCTCAGCCATAGGTTCTATCATGTATGCAATGTTGTGTACCAGACCTAATGTGTGCCTTGCTATAAGTTTAGCAGGGAGGTACCAGAGTAATCCAGGAGTGGATCACTGGACAGCGGTCAAGAGCATCCTGAAATACCTGAAAAGGACTAAGGATATGTTTCTCGTTTATGGAGGTGACAAAGAGCTTATCGTAAATGGTTACGTCGATGCTAGCTTTGACACTGATCCGGATGACTCTAAGTCACAAATCGGATACATATTTATATTGAATGATGGAGGTGTCAGTTGGTGAAGTTCCAAGCAGAGCGTCGAGGTGGGATCTACGTGTGAAGCGGAGTACATAGCTGCTTCGGAAGCAGCAAATGAAGGAGTCTGGATGAAGGACTTCATATACGACCTAGGTGTAATACCTAGTGCATCGGGGCCAATGAAAATATTTTGTGACAATACTCGAGCAATTGCCTTAGCAAAGGAATCCAGATTTCACAAGAGAACCAAACACATCAAGAGACGCTTCAACTCCATCTGCGATCAAGTCAAGGAGGGAGACATAGAGATTTGCAAAATACATACGGATCTAAATGTTGCAGACCCGTTGACTAAGCCTCTTCCACGAGCAAAACATGATCAACACCAAGACTCCATGGGTGTTAGAATCCTTACAATGTAATCTAGATTATTGACTCTAGTGCAAATGGGAGACTGAAGGAAATATGCCCTAGAGGCAATAATAAAGTTGTTATTTATATTTCCTTATATCATGATAAATGTTTATTATTCATGCTAGAATTGTATTAACCGGAAACTTGATACATGTGTGAATACATAGACAAAACATAGTGTCCCTAGTATGCCTCTACTTGACTAGCTCATTAATCAAAGATGGTTAAGTTTCCTGACCATAGACATGTGTTGTCATTTGATGAACGGGATCACATCATTAGGAGAATGATGTGATAGACAAGACCCATCCGTTAGCTTAGCATAATGATCGTTAAGTTTTATTGCTACTGCTTTCTTCATGACTTATACATATTCCTCTGACTATGAGATTATGCAACTCCCGAATACCGGAGGAACACCTTGTGTGCTATCAAACGTCACAACATAACTGGGTGATTATAAAGATACTCTATAGGTGTCTCCGAAGGTGTTTGTTGGGTTGGCATAGATCGAGGTTAGGATTTTTCACTCCGAATATCAAAGAGGTATCTCTGGGCCCTCTCGGTAATGCACATCACTATAAGCCTTGCAAGAAATGTGACTAATGAGTTAGTTGCGGGATGATGCATTACGGAACGAGTAAAAAGACCTGCCGGCAACGAGATTGAACTAGGTATGAGGATACCGACGATCGAATCTCGGGCAAGTCACATACCGATGGCGTATGTTGTTATTGCGGTTTGACCGATAAAGATCTTCGTAGAATATGTAGGAACCAATATGAGCATCCAGGTTCCGTTGTTGGTTATTGATCGGAGATGTGTCTCGGTCATGTCTACATAGTTCTCAAACCCGTAGGGTCCGCACGCTTAACGTTCGATGATGATTTGTATTATGAGTTATGTGTTTTGGTGACCGAAGATTGTTCGGAGTCCCCGGATGATATCACGGACATGACGAGGAGTCTCGAAATAGTAAAGAGGTAAAGACTGACATATTGGACAATAGTATTTGGACACCGGAATGGTTTCGGGGCATTTCGGATATTTATCGGAGTACCGAGGGGTTACCGGAACCCCCGGGGAAAGTAATGGGCCTACATGGGCCATAGGGGAGAGGGGAGGAAGCCCACAAGGGGTGGTCGCGCCCCCTCCCATAGGGAGTCCGAATTGGACTAGGGGAGGGGGTGTGCCCCCTTTCCTTCTCCTCTTCCCTCTCCCTTCCATTTTCCCCCTCCATGAGAAGGAATAAAGGGGGGGGGCGAATCCTACTAGGACTGGGAGTCCTAGTAGGACTCCCCCTCTTTGCGCGCCCCCTAGGGCTGGCCTCCTCCCTCTCCCTCCTTTATATACGTGGGCAGGGCACCCCTTTGGAGACACACCAATTTTTCCAAGCCATGTGCGGTGTCTCTCTCCATGGTTTACTACTCCGGTCATATTCATGTAGTGCTTAGGTGAAGCCCTGCGCGGATCACATCACCATCACCGTCACCACGCTGTCATGCTGATGAAACTCTCCCTCGACCCTCTGCTAGATCAAGAGTTCGAGGGACGTCATTGAGCTGAACGTGTGCTGAACTCGGAGGTGCCGTACGTTCGGTACTTGATCAGTTGGATCGCAAAGACGTTCGACTACATCAACCACGTTAAACTAACTCTTCCGCTTTCGGTCTACGAGGGTACGTGGACACACTCTCCCTCTCTTATTGCTATGCATCTCCTAGACAGATCTTGCGTGATCGTAGGAATTTTTTTGAAATTGCATGCTACGTTCCCCGACACCACGGGTCCATAGCTAATAGCTAGATGGCTTCTTCTCTCTCTCTCTTTGATCTTCAATACAATGTTCTCCTCGATGTTTTTAGAGATCTACTCGATGTAATCTTATTTTGCAGTACGTTTGTGGAGATCCGATGAATTGTGGATTTATGATAAGATTATTTATGAATATTATTTGAGTCTTCTCTAAAATCTTTTATGCATGATTAAGATAGCTTTGTATTTCTCTCCGATCTATCGATTTGTTTGGCCAACTAGATTGGTATTTCTTGCAATGGAAGAGGTGCTTTGTGATGGGTTCAATCTTGTGGTGTCCTCACCCAGTGACAGTAGGGGTAGCGAGGCACATAATTGTATTGTTGCCATTAAGTATAAAAAGATGTTTTTTACCATATTGATTGGATCTATCCATCTACAACATGTCATCTTGCTTAAGGCGTTACTCCATTCTTGTTAACTTAATGCACTAGATGCATGTTGGATACCGGTTGATGTGTGGAGTAATAGTAGTAGATGCAGAATCGTTTAGGTCTACTTGTCACGGACGTCATGCCTATATTCATGATCATTGCCTTAGATATTTTCATAACTTTGTGCTTTTCTATCAATTGCTCAACAGTAATTTGTTCACCCATCATATGTGTTATTTCAAGAGAGAAGCCTCTAGTGAAAACTATGGCCCCTGGGTCTATTTCTCATCATATATATCTTCATACCTATAAAATCAAAAACCCAAAAATATCTTGCTGAAATTTATTTATATTTACTCTATTTTTCCTTTTACTTATCTTTTATATCTATATCTATTATACTGTAGCGACCCGACCTCAGACGGTCAAGTCTCTGTGCTTCAGTGTCATCCCTGGATCGGTAATGCTGACATACACAGTACTCGAATGGATTTATAACAGAGTAGCAATCACACACTTATTACATCGATAGTCTCAAGAGAGAACTTAATACAATAAATATGGCTTAAGGCCATCTAATTAAGATAACAGCGGAAGGCATGGAAGATAAAGTGAGTCCATCAACTCCAACGGCATAGCTGAGTGCACGACAACGACCTAGCGCACCTTACTCTTCGTCTGAAAAGTCTGCAACATGATATGTTGCAGCCCGAAACGGGTCAGCACATGGAATATGCTGGCAATATAACACAGTAGAGCAATGAACAGAATAAATGTTATCACTACATGCATATATGGCTGGTGGAGGCTCTATTGTTATATTGTTTTGCAAAAAGCCAATTTTTCCCTACTACAAAGGAATATATTTTATTTAACTATCATGGTGGTTGAAACATTGAGAAGGTTCCTCCAACTCAATCCCAATTAAAAGTAATTAACAACCCAAAAATTAATTTAAAGTGATGAGATCAAATCAATAATTCAAGTACCAGATACTCAAGATGTCCATAACCGGGGACACGGCTAACCATGATTAGTTTATACACTCCGCAGAGGTTTGCGCACTTTTCCCCACAAGACTCGATCTCCTCCGTTGGATTTCTTGCACTACATGGTGTTTGAGAAACGGATGACCGAGACACAGTCTTTCAAAAACATTAACTCTTTACTCTGGGTGGACAGTTACACCTACTTTCCCCTACATCTGCTAGCCCACCACTAAAAGAGGTCATGCATCATACTCAACTATGCTAGAGCCCATAATAGCTTATGGCTGGACACGGAAGTTTCTAGCATGAATAATCTTATGATCCCTTTGAGCCTGGGTGGCGAACGATAGGATGATCACACGGGTACTCTGGGATATCCTAGGACAACACTGGATTCTCCAGGTGCCCTGACAACCAATCCACCCAGATGTGTATTTAAGTAGCCACCTTAAGTTAACCATTAATTAACAATCTCACATCTGTCATGGAATACACTCAAACCCAATCCACGTCTACGAGCATAGCATGGCAATATAAGCATAACGTAGAAGTGACTCCCAAGGGTTTGATAATAAAAGGTAATAGGCTCTACCTCATCAAATACTTCCCAAACCCACATGTTAAGAGATCCTACTCATGCAATGTTTGAGGGGTGTAACTAATGCATAAAAACTGGGTATGAAAAGAGTATGATCAATGTGTTACTTGCCTTGCTGACGATCCGCAAATCCTAGAGACTCATAGTAGCATGCTTCGCACTCCGGGAATTCTATCGCAAACAAACAATAGCATACATAAGCACTCAAGCAATGATGCATGGGTAAAACTAAAATAAGAAGATCAAATCTGAAAGTTCAACTGAAGAGATTCGATCTGCAAAAAGAACCGATTGAATCGGACCTACGGAACTGAAACTACGGTCAAAGGAACTTCGAAAACAAATCTGCTTGAAACCAAATTTTAAATTGTCAAAACCTTGTTTAAGTTGATTAAACATAAAGAGGGGCTCGATACGAAGATTTTGGCGTTGGTTTCACTTGATGTGGACAAACCGTTTAGAAACGGCGAAGGTTTGAAGATCAGGGGCTAATTTGCGATAAAAATAATCGCGGATAGGTCCCTGGCGGAAAAAGAAAATAAAAAGAAAAGACTAACGAATGGACGTTCGCTGTCTGAACCTAACCGACGAACAACATTCATTAAAACGAACGATCGGACGAACGTCTGCTAAATAAATAAACCGACAAAAAACCGAACCGATCTATTAAAAACATATATTGGGTTTTTTGAAAAAAACCGAGACGGTTTTTACCTAACCGAGCGAAAAGACCGGCGACGGCTAACTCCGGCGGGGCTCCAGCGGCGGCGGCGTCGGCGGGCGGCGGCGCGGAAACCGCGGCCACGGTGGCGCGGAAAACAAGGCGCGGCGGCGGCTTGGGCTGGCGGGGCGGTCGGGCCTCGCCTTTTAAAGGGGCCGACCGGGGAAGTCCGGCTCGGGCACGGCCCGTAGGTCGGTTTGTTTTGTTTTTTTAACGGACGGAGTAAAATAAATAAAAGAAATACCAAACGAAGTCCAAAAATCCTAAAATGAATTTTCTTGGTGCTCTAATAATATTTCGGACAAAGTGAACATTTATTTGGGCTAAGAATGAAATTTTGAGAAATGCATATTTTTTCCTAATTCAAATAAAATAGCAATAAAATCCAAATAAAAATATTTATTTGATTTTAACATCCCCCCCCCAATATTTCATTTATTTTGGAGAAGTCATATTATCTCCCCTCTTATATTTTAATTTGAAATATTTTTGGAGAGAAAAATAAATAAAAATCAAAATGATCCCTCTTTCAATATTTGAGAAAATTCAAATATGAAAATAATAAAATCCCCAACTCTCTCCGTGGGTCCTTGAGTTGCTTAGGATTTTTAGGATCACACCTAAAATGCAAATAAAATATGATATGCATATGATGACCTATGTATAACATTCCAAATTGAAAATTTGGGATGTTACAAACCTACCCCCCTTAAGAAGAATCTCGTCCTCGAGATTCGGGTTGGCTAGAAAATAGGTGTGGGTGGTCTTTCCATAGATCCACCTCTCGTTCCCAGGTGGCTTCATCCTCGGTATGGTGGCTCCACTGAACTTTGCAAAACTTGATAACCTTGCTGCGTGTAACTCGGCTGACAAACTCGAGGATCTTGACTGGTTTCTCCTTGTAGGTCAGATCACTATCCAACTGAATTGCTTCCAGGGGTACTATATCTCTCAGAGGAATATCGGCCATCTCAGCATGGCCCTTCTTCAACTGGAAAACATGAAACACATCATGAACTCCTGACAGTCCTTCGGGTAACTCCAACTTGTAGGCCACTTCCCCCATACGTTCCAAAACTCGGTATGGTCCTACAAATCTCGGGGCTAACTTTCCCTTGACTCCAAAACGTTTAACTCCTCGTAGAGGTGATACATGAAGATATGCTCTGTCTCCGATTTCATAGACTACCTCCTTGCGTTTTGAATTTGCATAACTCTTCTGCCTGGACTGAGCTACCTTCAGTCTATCCCGAATCAACTTAACCTTCTCTTTAGACTCTTTGATCAAATCTGGTCCAAACAACTGACGGTCTCCGACTTCATCCCACATTAACGGTGTTCTGCATCTCCTTCCATACAGGGCTTCGAAAGGTGCCATCTTCAAACTGGCCTGGTAGCTATTGTTGTATGAGAACTCCTCGTAGGGCAGATTGTCATCCCAACTAGATCCATAATCTAGCACACAAGCTCTCAACATGTCCTCCAGAATCTGATTGACTCGCTCGGTCTGTCCATCTGTCTGCGGATGAAAGGTTGTACTGAACTCTAGCCTGGTACCCAAAGCCTGGTGCAGCTGATGCCAAAACTTTGAAGTAAACTGTGTTCCTCTATCTGATACGATGGTCCTCGGAACTCCGTGCACACATACGATCCTGGTCATATATATCTTGGCCAACTTTGCACTTGTATAGGTGGTCTTTACTAGGATAAAGTGAGCTACTTTGGTCAGACGATCCACTACTACCCAGATAGAATCGTATCCCGGTGGGTCCTGGGTAATCCGGTGATAAAATCCATGCCAAGCTTGTCCCACTTCCAT
This sequence comes from Triticum aestivum, assembly GCF_018294505.1. NCBI lineage: Eukaryota > Viridiplantae > Streptophyta > Magnoliopsida > Poales > Poaceae > Triticum > Triticum aestivum. The sequence continues at coordinate 229,993,198 of NC_057814.1, read as the reverse complement.
TCGGGTATAGGCATAGGCTGCAGTAATCCTGCTGGCTTCTGATGTTCTACCTTCACTCTCTGACATACATCACATACGGCTACGTACTCGGCAATATCCTTCTTCATACCAGTCCACCAGAAACGCTCCTTCAAATCCAAATACATCTTGGTGTTTCCGGGGTGTATCGAGTACGGCGAGTCATGAGCTTCCTGAAGTATCAACTTCCTGATCTCGGTATTATTGGGCACATAAACACGGTCCTCAAACCACAAGGTGTCGTGCTCATCCTCACGAAAACCTTTGGCTTTTCCTTTGCTCATTCTCTCTTTTATCTCGGCAATTTCCTTGTCATCCTTCTGAGCTTCTCGAATCTTTCCCAATAACATTGACTGAACTTCCATTGTTGCAACAAAACCTAGGAACTATCTCCAAACGAAGCTCCCTGAGATCCTCGGCTAACTCCTTCGGCAATCCTCCGCTTACGAGGGTATTGGCATAAATCTTCTGGCTCAAAGCGTCTGCTACGACATTGGCCTTGCCTGGATGATAGTGCAGCTTCATATCATAATCCTTTATAAGCTCCAACCATCTCCTCTGCCTGAGATTCAGCTCCTTCTGTGTGAAAATGTACTTCAAACTCTTATGATATGTGTACACATCACAACGATTTCCAATAAGAAAATGTCTCCAGGTCTTGAGTGCATGCACTACGGCTGCTAACTCCAAATCATGTGTGGCATAATTCAACTCATGCGGTCAAAGTTGTCGTGAGGCATATGAAACAACTCTTCCGTCTTGCATAAGTACTCCTCCCAGTCCTAAGCGAGAAGCGTCGCAATACACATGGAAATCCTTGCGTATATCCGGCAGAATCAACATTGGGGCTGTAACCAAACGTTTCTTCAGCTCCTGAAAACTTGCCTCACATTCTTCAGTCCATTTGAACTTAGTGTCCTTCTTCAACAACTCTGTCATAGGTTTTGCAATCTTGGAGAAATTCTCAATGGATCTCCGATAGTATCCCGCGAGTCCAAGGAAACTGCGGATCTCTCCTACTGAGGTGGGTGCCAACCACTCAGTGACTGACTGAACCTTGGTGGGATCCACTGCTATACCTTCTCCTGATATAACATGTCCAAGAAATCCAACTTCCTTCAACCAAAACTCACATTTGCTGAACTTGGCATATAACTGATGTTCCTTGAGCTTCTCGAGAACTAGACGCAAATGCTCCTTGAGTTCCTCCTCATTCTTCGAGTATACCAAGATATCATCAATGCATACCACGACAAACTTATCCAAGAACTCCATGAACACCTTATTCATCATACTCATGAAATAGGCAGGGGCATTAGTCAATCCAAATAACATAACCGTGTATTCATATAGCCTGTACCTTGTAGTGAAAGCTGTCTCTGGTATATCCTGTTCTCGGATCTTCAGCTGGTGGTATCCCCATCGCAGATCGATCTTGGAGAATACTTTAGCTCCTTGCAACTGGTCAAACAAATCATTGATCATCGGCAGTGGGTACTTGTTCTTGATTGTCACTTCATTCAACGCACGATAATCAACAACCATTCTCAAGATCCATCCTTCTTCTCAACCAAGAGCACTGGGGCTCCCCACGGTGACGAACTTCGTCGAATGTAACCTTTCTCCAATAACTCCTTAATTTGCTTCTTAATCTCCTCCAGATCATTTGCGGGCATCCGGTATGGTCTCTTTGATATCGGTCCGGTGCCTGGCAACAGCTCTATCAAAAACTCAGTGTCTCGATCTGGCGGCATGCCTGGTAACTCCTCTGGAAATACATCTGGGTAATCCTTCACTACAGGCACTTCCTCCTGAACAACTCCTGAGAGGGAATTTACTTGGGTTCTCCTTGGCGCATGCCTGGATACATACTTGATCCTTTTTCCCTCCAGTGTAGTGAGTAAAATTTACTTACTGGCGCAATCGATGTTTCCCCTATACATCGATAGCCAATCCATGCCTAGTATCACATCCAATCCTTGTGACTCCAAAATTATCAAGTCTGAGGTGAAAACATGCCTACCTATGGTCAATGGCATCTGAAAACATCCTTGGCTTGCCATATACTCCGCTCCTAGCGAGCTTACTAACATAGGTGTCCTAAGAACTTTGGTGGGCAACTTATACTTATCCACAAATCCCCTTGAAATGTATGAATGCGATGCACCAGTATCAAAAAGAACGATTGCAGTAAATGACTTAACCAAAAACTTACCGATAACTGCATCTGGCTGCTCTTCAACCTCCTCCACGTTCACGTGGTTCACTTGTCCCCTGTTGAAAGGGTTGGGCTTCTTTCCAGAGCTTCCATTGTTGTTACCATTCTTTGCTTCAGAACACTCGGTGGCGTAATGTTCAGTCTTCCCGCACTTGAAACAAGTAATGTGACTTAGATCCTTCTTGGCGGGTGTAGAGGGGTTAGAACGGTTCTGATTGCTGCCTGCTCCATTCCTGTTTCCATTCTTGGGGCCACTGTGGTTGTGTGCACTTCCTCCATTGTGCATATAGCCTCCATGGTTATGGGTATATCCTCCCGGGTTCGGGGTAAAACGAGGCTTCTGCTGAGCTCCTGAATTGTACTTCCCTTGTCCATACTTCCTTTTGCGGTTCTCAATTTGCTGATGCTTCCCTTCAATCATAAGAGCCCTGTCTACCAACTCCTGGTAGTTAGCGAATGTCGCTACCATCAATTGCATGCTCAGCTCATCATTCAGCCCTTCCATGAACTTCTCCTGCTTCGCGGCATCAGTGGCCACATCGTTTGGGGCATAGCGAGCTAACTTGCTGAACTCATCCACGTACTGCCCCACATACGGTTTCCTTGGCGTAAGTTGCGAGACTCATGCTTCTTCATGCTCATAGCTCCAGTTGAGACATGAGCAATGCAGAATGCTTGCTGAAACCGGTCCCAAGTGATATTGGCTATAGGGAAGGTGGCCGTGTAATTCTGCCACCATGAGGCTGCAGGTCCATCCAATTGATGTGCGGCAAAATGCACCTTCTCAGCATCTGTGCAACCTGCGGTGGTCAACTCCCTTCCTATCTTGTGTAGCCAGTCATCAGCAACTATCGGCTCGGTGCTACTGGAAAACACCGGCGGCTGCAACCGCAAAAAACAGGCTAAGTTGTCAACTGGAGGTGGTGGCGGTGGGGTTTTGTTGTTGTTGTTGTTGTTGCCTTGGTTCTGGACTAGTAGCTGCATCAAGGCATTTTGTTGTTGGATCAACTGAGTGAGCTCCGGTGGGAAGACAAATCCGGTGTCACGTCTCGGAGGCATCTGATGGATTTAGAGGGGAGAGATTAGAATAGAGTGAGGTCTAGTGAGAAAGCACTACCCATATGCACATGAGACAAACACAAACATATCACACCAAAATCAATTCAAGCAAGGGCAGACAATCGGTCTAGAACTATCGTTACAAAAGTGCTCGGACTACTACTATATACATGGGGGAATACTACTAATCATATGGTGGTCTACTAGAAATTTTGATCAGTGGAAGACTCCATGATATCCGCTCCAGCTTCATCTTCATAATCATCATCACTATCGTCGGGGTCGGAGTCGGTGTCGTCGATGATGATGTAGTCCTCTGGATGGTCGTCATCTCCTCCTGGCGCAGGGTCTCCCATGAATACTCCTAGCTTCCTTGTCAGGTCGTCATTCTTCTCCACAAGTATTGCGATTTCCTCCTCATATTCGTCGCGTGTAGACTTGAGTTCCTCTTCTAGCTCCATGTTCCTAGTCATCGCCTTCTTCAAATCCATCATGCTTGCGCACATCTGGTTCTCCTGGCGATGAATGTGCTGGTTTAACTCCTGGATGAAAGCTGCAATGGACCTGTCCCTCCTGGTGCTGATCATCTCCCATTCCTCGTCTCGGCTCCCACATATCTGGTAGATAGTGTCCTTAAGATCCTTGTGGTAAACTTTGCCAATGTGTCCCATGGCGATGTGGGCTGCCATGCTCTTACCTAGACTCCAGGATGGTGCATCAAAGGAAAACTATATGGGCTCAGTGACTGGCGTGAACGTCCTTCCTGGAACTTGAACTCGAATCATCCAACGCTCCTCTTCTGGTAAAGTGGCGGTGTAGGTCCCGGTGAAGCTTGGTATTCCGATGTTCAGGTACCTAGTGACTTCCTTCAAGTGTCGTCCAAAGGGTGTGTCTTCATCCGGTTGTGCAAACTTGTTCCTTCAGTCCACCATCCTAAAGAGTAGAAAATGGAGAGGAGTCAGAAATGAGTAGAGAAGAGTGACCTATGGCTCATCTTAGTGGTCGTGTCCTACATTCAGCGTGTGCTCTGATACCATCTTGTAGCGACCCGACCTCAGACGGTCAAGTCTCTGTGCTTCAGTGTCATCCCTGGATCGGTAATGCTGACACACACAGTACTCGAATGGATTTATAACAGAGTAGCAATCACACACTTATTACATCGATAGTCTCAAGAGAGAACTTAATACAATAAATATGGCTTAAGGCCATCTAATTAAGATAACAGCGGAAGGCTTGGAAGACAAAGTGAGTCCATCAACTCCAACGGCATAGCTGAGTGCACGACAACGACCTAGCGCACCTTACTCTTCGTCTGAAAAGTCTGCAACATGATATGTTGCAGCCCGAAACGGGTCAGCACATGGAATATGCTGGCAATATAACACAGTAGAGCAATGAACAGAATAAATGCTATCACTACATGCATATATGGCTGGTGGAGGCTCTATGGTTATATTGTTTTGCAAAAAGCCAATTTTTCCCTACAACAAAGGAATATATTTTATTTAACTATCATGGTGGTTGAAACATTGAGAAGGTTCCTCCAACTCAATCCCAATTAAAAGTAATTAACATCCCAACAAATTAATTTAGAGTGATGAGATCAAATCAATAATTCAAGTACCAGATACTCAAGATGTCCATAACCGGGGACACGGCTAACCATGATTAGTTTATACACTCTGCAGAGGTTTGCGCACTTTTCCCCACAAGACTCGATCTCCTCCGTTGGATTTCTCGCACTACATGGTGTTTGAGAAACAGATGACCGAGACACAGTCTTTCAGAAACATTAACTCTTTACTCTGGGTGGACAGTTACACCTACTTTCCCCTACATCTGCTAGCCCACCACTGAAAGAGGTCATGCATCATACTCAACTATGCTAGAGCCCATAATAGCTTATGGCTGGACACGGAAGTTTCTAGCATGAATAATCTTATGATCCCTTTGAGCCTGGGTGGCGAACGAAAGGATGATCACACGGGTACTCCGGAATACCCTAGGACAACACTGGATTCTCCAGGTGCCCTGTCAACCAATCCACCTAGATGTGTATTTAAGTAGCCACCTTAAGTTAACCATTAATTAACAATCTCACATCTGTCATGGAATACACTCAAACCCAATCCACGTCTACGAGCATAGCATGGCAATATAAGCATAACGTAGAAGTAACTCCCAAGGGTTTGATAATAAAAAGCAATAGGTTCTACCTCATCAACTACTTCCCAAACCCACATGTTAAGAGATCCTACTCATGCAATGTTTGAGGGGTGTAACTAATGCATAAAAACTGGGTATGAAAAGAGTATGATCAATGTGTTACTTGCCTTGCTGACGATCCGCAAATCCTAGAGACTCGTAGTAGCACGCTTTGCACTCCGGGAATTCTGTCGCAAACAAACAATAGCATACATAAGCACTCAAGCAATGATGCACGGGTAAAACTCAAATAAGAAGATCAAATCTGAAAGTTCAACTGAAGAGATTCGATCTGCAAAAAGAACCAATTGAATCGGACCTGCGGAACTGAAACTACGAAAACAAATCTGCTTGAAACCAAATTTTACATTGTCAAAACCTTGTTCAAGTTGATTAAACCGAAAGAGGGGCTCGATACGAAGATTTTCGCGTTGGTTTCACTGGATTTGGACAAACCGTTTAGAAACGGCGAGGGTTTATTGATCAGGGGCTAATCTGAGATAAAAATAATCGTGGATAGGTCCCTGGCAGAAAAAGAAAATAAAAAGAAAAGACTAACGAACGAATGTTCCCTGTCTGAACCTAACCGGCGAACAACGTTTGTTAAAACGAACGATCGCACGAACGTCCGCTAAATAAATAAACCGACAAAAACCGAACCGATCTATAAAAAACAGATCTAGGGTTTTTTGAAAAAAACCAAGACGGTTTTTACCTAACCGAGCGAAAAGACCGGCAGCGGCGGCGGCTAACTCCGGCGGGGCTCCGGCGGCGGCGTCGGCGGGCGGCGGCGGCGTCGGCGGGCGGCGTCAGCGGCGGCGGCGCAGAAAACGAGGCGCGACGGCGGCTTGGGCTGGCGGGGCGGTCGGGCCTCGCCTTTTAAAGGGGCCAGCCGGGGAAGTCTGGCTGGGGCACGGCCCGTAGGTCGGTTCGTTTTTTTAACGGATGGAGTAAAATAAATAAAAGAAATACCAAATGAAGTCCAAAAATCCTGAAATAAATTTTCACGGTCCTCTAATAATATTTCGGACAAAGTGAACATTTATTTGGGCTAAGAATGCAATTTAGAAAAATGCATATTTTTCCTAATTCAAATAAAATAGCAGTAAAATCCAAATAAAAATATTTATTTGATTTTAACATTTTTCCCCCAATATTTCATTTATTTTGGATAAGTCATATTATCTCCTCTCATATATTTTAATTTGAAATATTTTTGGAGAGAAAAATAAATAAAAATCAAAATGATCCCTGTTTCAATATTTGAGAAAATTCAAATATGAAAGTAATAAAATCCCCAACTCTCTCTGTGGGTCCTTGAGTTGCTTAGGATTTTTAGGATCACACCCAAAATGCAAATAAAATATGATATGCATATGATGACCTATGTATAACATTCCAAATTGAAAATCTGGGATGTTACATATATCTGGGATGACATATGATTGACAACCCCTTTTTCGCGTTGTGTGCAACTGTTTTGTTAGTTTGTGCAGGTGCATATATTGGGGACTTTCCTGTACCTCCTACTGGATTGATACCTTGGTTCTTAACTAAGGGAAATACTTATCTCTACTTTGATGCATCACTCATTTCTCTTCAAGGAAAAAAATCAACGCAGGCTCAAGAAGTAGCAGGAAGAATTTCTGGTGCCGTTGACGGCGAGGTTCTACATCAAGCCTACCAAGTACCTATCATAAACTCTCATCTCTTGCACTTATATTATTTGTCATTTGCCTCTCGTTTTCCTCTCCCCCACTTCTAAAACATTTTGAGAAAAACACAAAAATATTTGCCTTTTTATTCACCTTCTTTTCATTCGTTTTTTCGTTTGCTTTTTGTTTGCTTGTGTGCTAGATTGCTTGCTTTGTCACGTTGTCTCAAGAAAATACCAAGTTGTGTGATTTTTCCAACACTTATAATAATGATTTTATTAGTACTCCAATTGCTCCCACCACTAGTGCGGAATCTTATGAAATTAATGCTGCTTTGTTAAATCTCGTTATGAAAGAACAATTTTCTGGTAGTCCTAATGAAGATGTTGCATCTCATCTAAATACTTTCGTTGAGTTTTGTGATATGCAAAAGAAAAAATATGTGGATAATGATATTGTCAAATTAAAGCTATTTCCGTTCTCACTACGAGATCATGCTAAAACTTGGTTTTCATCTTGGACTAAAAATACTATTGATTCATGGAATAAGTGTAAAGATGCTTTTGTTTCCAAGTATTTTCCTCCCACCAAGATCATCTCCCTTAGGAATGATATAATGAATTTTAAGCAACTTGATCATGAACATGTTGCACAATCTTGGGAGAGGATGAAATTGATGATAAGAAATTGCCCTACTCATGGTTTAAGTTTATGGATGATCATACAAAAAATTTATACTGGATTGAATTTTGCATCTAGAAATCTTTTAGATTCCGCCGCGTGAGTTACTTTTATGGAAATAACATTAGGAGAAGCTACTAAACTCCTAGATAATATTATGGCAAATTACTCTCAATGGCAAACCGAAAGATCGTGTACTAGTAAAAAAGTGCATGCAATTGAAGAAATTAATACTTTGAGTGGAAAGATGGATGAACTTATGAAATCGATTGCTAGTAAGAATGCTCCTATTTATCCTAATGATATGTTTTTTTCCACTTTGATTGAGAATAATAATGAATCTATGGATGTGAATTTTGTTGGTAGGAACAATTTTGGTAATAACGCGTATAGAGGAAACTTCAACCCTAGGCCGTTACCTAGTAATTCCTCTAATAATTATGGTAATTCCTACAAAAATTCTTATGGAAATTCTAATAATATACCCTCTGATCTTGATAACAATATTAAATAATTTATTAATTCTCAAAAGATTTTCAATGCTATGGTAGAAGAAAAATTGCTTAAGATTGATGATTTGGCTAGAAACGTTGATAGAATTTCTCATGAGATTGATTCTTTTAAGATTAGATCTATGCCACCCAAGATTGATATTAATGAAACTCTAAAAACTATTAAAATTTCTATGAATGAAAGTAGAGAGAGAACCGCTAGGATGCGTGCTAAGAGAGATTGGCTAGAAAAAGCATGTTCTTCTAGTTTTCGTGATAATAATGATGAATATCTTAAAGTGATTGGTGTGAATACTATTGAATCTTCGTTTGCTAATATAAAAATTCATAAAGAAGGGACTGGAGATGAGTCAACTTTAGCTAGAAGGCATCCCAATAATTTGGAGGGTGAAGATCTTAATGAAAAAATTGATAAAAGTGGGATTGGATGGGTAAAAACTTTAGGTAGCGATGAACCCACTCTTTTGGATTCCAAGGACTTTAATTATGATAATTCTCTTTGGTAGATTGTATTTCCTTGTTGCAATCCATTCTTAATTCACCTCATGCTTATAATCAAAATAAAACTTTTACTAAAACATATTGTTGATGCTATGATGAAATCTTTTGAAGAAAAACTTGAGTTGGAAGTTTCAATCCCTAGAAAGTTTTATGATGAATGGGAACCTACTATTAAAATTAAGATTAAAAATTCTGAGTGTTATGCTTTGTGTGATTTGGGTGCTAGCGTTTCCACTATTCCAAAAACTTTATGTGATGTGTTAGGTTTCCATGAACTTGATGATTGTTCTTTGAATTTGCACTTAGCGGATTCCACTATTAAGAAATCTATGGAAAGGATTAATGATGTTCTTATTATTGCAAATAGGAATTATGTTCCCATAGATTTTATTGTGCTTGATATGGATTGCAATCCTACATGCCCTATTATACTTGGTAGACATTTCCTTAGAATGATCAGTGCAATTATTGATATGAAAGAAGGAAACATTAGATTTCAATTTCCATTAAGGAAGGGCATGTAACACTTCCCGAGAAATAAAATAAAATTACCATATGAATCTATTATGAGGGCACTTATGGATTGAATTCCAAAGATGACAATACCTAGGGGCATAAAACAATAGTGCTTGTTGGGAGGCAACCCAATTTTATTTTGAGTTTTTTTTGCTTATGTTTTTCATTAAATACACAATATTACTTCTGTAACTAGTAAATGCGCACGTGCAATCAACGTGTAATCTTAATCCGGCTTGAAGATATACCTGAATTTTCTTTATAGAAGTAGCATCAAAAGAAATAGTTTGTGTAAGTATCACCAGCCGCAGGTCCATCTCTTCCTTCAAATGGGTTGAAAATTGTACTAATCCAACGTAGTTAATGGTATATGCAGTGACTAGGGGAGGGGGCACATACCTTGTCCTCACGCCGCTAAAAGAGAAATCCAAAAATCTAAGCACAATCCATTGAAATCAGCACACCTGATCTGCTACCCAGGTGCTACCAAAAGTTCCATATCATTGTGTAACCTAGTTGTTTCATAGCGTACATTGGTAACGAAGCTTAATAACTGTTGAATGTGTGCACACGAGGCTGCTTTTGATTCGGTTTTACGAAGCCTGATTTGGGTTCAATTTTTAGTGCATACAGGCAGCTTTTCTGTTCAGTGAAACGTGAATCAATCTTCTCCAGAAGAAATGAAGAAAGCAGAGATGAAAAACCTCTGGCCAGGCGACCGCGTGTTTGACGGCGGCGTGTCCCCTGATGACAGCGCTGACGACCTAGGCCCGACGGATAGGGACGGGCAGGCGGTCCAGGCAGTGTCCATGATGGTCCGACGGCCCGACGCCAACGGACGGCCATGCGGTGTCCCTGACAGGTCCGACGGCGATGGGCGGTCCAGGTGGCGCCTCCGACGCACCCTTGCCGGTCAGCCAAGCGGTCTAGGCAGCGTCCCCGACAACCGCATCCTTGAAGTTGCGGCGACGTTGCTACGGCCGAGGTCACGCAAAGGCGATGGGTAGAGGCGGCACGGAGATGTGAGGGGCGGTGTCCTTGAAGCTGCTGCAGGTCGAGGTGATGGGGGCGGCATGCGTCGCTGAAGCGAGGTGATGGGGTGGCGTTGTGGGGCGGTTCGTTGTGGCAGTTTCCTTTCGTGTGAAAGGGTACGTAAGGAAGGGGACCGCACGACGGTTCGCTGTGGGAGTTTCCTTTCGTGTGGAAGGGTACGTAAGGAGGGGATCGCACGACGGTTCGTTGTGGCAGTTTCCTTTCGTGTGAAAGGGTACGTAAGGAAGGGGGTCAGGGAGAGAAAGGATTGATTAGCAGTAAATGCGTTTAGCGCTAAATGTGTTTGGTTGCTCACCATTAGGACAATAAAGACTGTCGGATTAACACTAATGGATGGCCGAGATCTGTTGGATCTGCCCCACTGGGTCTTTTTATATTGGTATAGATAATTGTGTTTTAGTGTTTTAATTAGTGTTTGAGCCAAGTAAGACCTTCGGGATGATCTATGGTGATAGTTGATTTGATTTTGCTGAAACAGAAACTTTTGCGCCCAGTAACAGAATTGATCTGAGCTGCTGGAACGTGATAAATTCATGAATTTTTTACACAAGATTTATATAAAAATTGCCTATGTTTTCCTAATTTTTCAGAATTCTTGGAGCTAGAGGCGCATATGAAATTTCCAGATTACTACAGACTGTTCTATTTTTGACAGATTTTGTTTCCATTGTGTTGTTTGCTTGTTTTGATGAATCTATGGGTAGTATCAGGGGGTATGAACCATGGAGAAGTTAGAATACAGTAGATATAATACCAATATAAATTTAGAATGAGTTCACAACAGTACCTAAAGTGGTGATTTGCTTTATCATACTAACGGATCTCATGAGTTTTGTGTTGTGAAGTTTTCAAGTTTTGGGTAAAGATTCGATGGATTATGGAATAAGGAGTGTCAAGATCCTAAGCTTGGGAATGAACAAGGCACCCTAAGGTAATATTCAAGGACAACCAATCATCTAAGCTTGGGGATGACCCGGATGGCATCCCCTCTTCTGTCTTCAATCCATCGATAATTTTAGTTGAGGCTACATTTTTATTCACCACATGGTATGTATTTTGCTTGGAGTGTCTTGTATTATATGAGTCTTTGCTTTTTAGTTTTCCACAATCATCCTTGCTGTACACACCTTTTGAGAGGGACACACATTAATCGTGAATTTATTAGAATACTCTATGTGCTTCAGTTATATCTTTTGAGCTAGGCAATTGCTCTAGTGCTTCACTTATATCTTTTTAGAGCACGACGATGGTTTTATTTTGTAGAAATTGATGTAATCTCATGCTTCACTTATATTATTTTGAGAGCCTTAAAAATAGTATGCCAATTTTCTTAGGTTATGAATTTGGTTCTAATATGATGGGTATCCAAGAGGGATATAATAAAAAGTTCCATAAAGATCATTGAATATATGAGAAGTTTGATTCCTTGCATTTGTTTTGAGATATAAAGATGGTGATATTAGAGTCATGCTAGAGAGTAATTGTGGATTAGTAGAAATACTTGTGTTAAGGTTTGTGATTCCCGAAGCATGCACGTATGGTCTATCGTTATACGTTGAAGTTAGAGCATGATTTATTTTTTATTGTCTTCCTTATGAGTGGCGGTCGGGGACGAGCGATGGTCTTTTCCTACCAATCTATACCCCTAGGAGCATGAATATTAGTACTTTGCTTTGATGGCTAATAAATTTTTGCAATAAGTATGTGAGTTCTTTATGACTAATGTTGAGTCCATGGATTATACGCACTCTCACCCTTCCACCATTGCTAGCCTCTCTAGTACCGCGCAACTTTGGCCGGTGCATTAAACCCACCATATACCCTTCCTCAAAACAGTCACCATACCTACCTATTATGGCATTTCCATAGCCATTCCGAGATATATTGCCATGCAACTTCCACCGTTCTGTTTATTATGACACGCACCATCATTGTCATATTGCTTTGCATGATCATGTAGTTGGCATAGTATTTGTGGCTTGGCCACCGTTCATATTTTTTATACATGACACGCTAGATCATTGCACATCTCGGTACACCGCCTGAGGCATTCATATAGAGTCGTATCTTTGTTCTAGTATCGAATCGTAATTCTTGAGTTGTAAGTAAATAAAAGTGTGATGATCATCATTATTAGAGCATTGTTCCATGTGAGGAAAGGATGATGGAAGCTATGATTCCCTCACAAGTTGGGATGAGACTCCACACTTAAAAAGAGGCCAAAGAGCCCAAAAGAAAAAAAAATGAGAGAAGGGATAATGTTACTATCCTTTTCCACACTTGTGCTTCAAAAATAGCACCACGTTCTTCATGATAGAGAGTCTCATATCTTATCACTTTCACATACTAGTGGGGATTTTTCATTATAGAACTTGGCTTGAATTTCCAATGATGGGCTTCCTCAAATTTCCCTAGGTCTTCGTGAGCAAGCAAGTTGGATGCACACCCACTTAGTCTTCTTTTAAGCTTTCATACACTTATAGCTCTAGTGCATCCGGTTGCATGGCAATCCCTACTCACTTGCATCGATATCAATCGATGGGCATCTTCATAGCCCATTAATTTGCCTAGTTGATGTGACACTTTCTCCTTTTTTGTCTTCTCCTCACAACCTCCACCATACTCTATTCCACCTATAGTGCTATATCCATGGCTCACGCTCATGTATTGCGTGAAAATTGAAAAATCTTGAGAACATTAAAAGTATGAAACAATTCCTTGGCTTGTCATCGGGGTTGTGCATGATAAATACTTTGTGTGATGAAGATAGAGCATGACAAGATTATATGATTTTGTAGGGATAACTTTCTTTAGCCATGATATTTTGAGAAGACATGATTGCTTTATTAGTATGCTTGAAGTATTATTGTTTTTATATCAATATTAAACTTTTTTTTGAATCTTATGGATCTGAACATTCATGCCACAATAAGAAAAATTACTTTGATAAATATGTTAGGTAGCATTCCGCATCAAAAATTCTGTTTTTATCATTTACCTACTCGAGGATGAGCAGGAATTAAGCTTGGGGATGCTTGATACGTCTCCAACGTATCTATAATTTTTTATTATTCCATGCTAGTATATTATCTATCTTGGATGTTTTATATGCATTAATATGCTATTTTATATCATTTTTTGGGACTAACCTATTAACCTAGTGCCAGTGCCAGTTGTTTTTTTCCTTGTTTTTGTCTTTTACAGAAAATCAATACCAAACGGAGTCCAAACGGAACGAAACTTTTTGAGGATTTTTCATGGACCAGAAGACAACCACGAAGCTTCGAGAAGAGGCCAGAAGACCCACGAGGGGGCCAAGCCCTAGGGGCGCGCCCGGGGGGCCTAGGCTTGTGGGCCCACCGTGGCTCTTCTAACCCTAATCTCAGCTCTATAAATGCCCAAAGATTCCCCTTACGTTAGGGGGAGCACAAAAAATACTTTTTTGCCGCCGCAAGCTTTTGTTCTCGTGAGATCCCATCTTGGGCCCTGTTGGGGAACGTAGTATTTCAAAAAATTTACCTACGCACACGCAAGATCCATCTAGGTTATGCATAGCAACGAGCGGGGAGAGTGTGTCCACGTACCCTCATAGACCGAAAGCGGAAGCGTTTAGTAACGTGGTTGATGTAGTCGAACGTCTTCGTGATCCAACCGATCCAAGTACCGAACGTATGGCACCTCCGTGATCTACACATGTTCAGCTCGGTGACGTCCCTCGTACTCTTGATCCAGCTGAAGCCGAGGGAGAGTTTCGTCAGCACGACGGCATGGTGACGGTGTTGATGAAGTTACCGATGCAGGGCTTCGCCTAAGCACTACAACGATATGACCAAGGTGGAAATCTGTGGAGGGGGGCACCACACACGGCTAAGACAACTGTCAACTTGTGTGTTCTAGGGTGCCCCCTGTCCCCGTATATAAAGGAGCAAGGGGGAGGCCGGTCGGCCCTCATGGGGAGCGCCCCAAGTAGGATTCCTACTAGGAACCCTATTCCTAGTAGGTTTCCAACAAGGGAAGAGAGGGGGAAGGAAGGAGAGGGAGAGAGGGAGAAGGAAAGGAAGGGCGCCGCCCCCCCCCCCTTCCCTTGTCCTATTCAGACTCCAAGGGAGGGGTGCGGCCTGCCCTGGCTGCCCTCCTCTCTCTCCACTAAGGCCCATGGTGGCCCATTAATTCCCCCGGGGGGTTCCGGTAACCCCTCCGGCACTCCGGTTTTACCCGAAGCAACCCGGAACACTTCCGGTGTCCGAATAACATGGTACAATATATCAATCTTTATGTCTCGATCATTTCAAGACTCCTCGTCATGTCCGTGATCACATCCGGGACTCCGAACAACCCTCGGTACATCAAAACACATAAACTCATAATACCGATCGTCATCGAACATTAAGCGTGCGGACCCTACGGGTTCGAGAACTATGTAGACATGACCGAGACTCACTTCCAATCAATAACCAATAGCGGAACCTAGATGCTCATATTGGTTCCTACATATTCTACGAAGATCTTTATCGGTCAAACCGCATAACAACATACGTTGTTCCCTTTGTCATCGGTATGTTACTTGCCCGAGATTCGATCGTCGGTATCTCAATACCTAGTTCAATCTCGTTACCGGCAAGTCTCTTTATTCGTTCTGTAATGCATCATCCCGTGACTAACTCATTAGTCACATTGCTTGCAAGGCTTATAGTGATGTGCATTACCGAGAGGGCCCAAAGATACCTCTCTGACAATCGGAGTGACAAATCCTAATCTCGATCTATGCCAACTCAACAAACACCATCGGAGACACCTGTAGAGCATCTTTATAATCACCCAATTACGTTGTGACGTTTGATAGCACACTAAGTGTTCCTCCGGTATTCGGGAGTTGCATAATCTCATAGTCATAAGAACATGTATAAGTTATGAAGAAAGCAATAGCAATAAACTAAACGATCATAGTGCTAAGCTAACGGATGGGTCAAGTCAATCACATCATTCTCTAATGATGTGATCCCGTTCATCAAATGACAACTCATGTCTATGGCTAGGAAACTTAACCATCTTTGATTAACGAGCTAGTCAAGTAGAGGCATACTAGTGACACTCTGTTTGTCTATGTATTCACACATGTACTAAGTTTCCGGTTAATACAATTCTAGCATGAATAATAAACATTTATCATGATATAAGGAAATATAAATAACAACTTTATTATTGCCTCTAGGGCATATTTCCTTCAGGCCCTTTTCCGGCACTCTGCCGGAGGGGGATTCGATCACGGAGGGCCTCTATACCAACCTTGTTGCGCTTCCGATGATGTGTAAGTAGTTTAACACAGACCTACGGGTCCATAGCTAGTAGCTAGATGGCTTCTTGTCTCTCTTTGATCTCCAATACAATGTTCTCCTCGATGTTCTTGGAGATCTATTCGATGTAATCTTCTTTTGCGGTACATTTGTTGAGATCCAATGAATTGTGGATTTATGATCAGATTATTTATGAATATTATTTGAGTCTTCTCTGAACTCTTTTATGCATGATTAAGATAGCTTTGTATTTCACTCCGATCTATCGATTTGGTTTGGCCAACTAGATTGGTTTTTCTTGTAATGAGAGAGGTGCTTTGTGATGGGTTCAATCTTGGGGTGTCCTCACCCAGTGACAGTAGGGGTAGCGAGGCACGTATTTGTATTGTTGCCATTAAGGATAAAAAGATGGGGTTTTTATCATATTGATTGGATCTAACCCTATACATCGTGTCATCTTGCTTAAGGCGTTACTCCGTTCTTGTTAATTTAATACACTAGATGCATGCTGGATAGCGGTCGATGTGTGGAGTAGTAGTAGTACATGCAAAATCGTTTTGGTCTACTTGTCACGGACGTGATGCCTATATTCATGATCATTGCCTTAAATATCGTCATAACTTTGCGCTTTTCTATCAATTACAGTAATTTGTTCACACATCGTATGTGTTCTTTCAAGAGAGAAGTCTCAAGTAAAAACTATGCCCCCGGGTCTATTTCTCATCATATATTTTCATATCTATAAAATCAAAAACCCAAAAATACCTTGTTGCAATTTATTTATATTTACTTTATTTTTCCTTTTACTCATCTTTTATATCTATCTCTATTAGATCTCACTCTTGCAAGTGACCGTGAAGGGATTGACAACCCCTTTTCGCATTGTGTGCAAGTGTTTGTTAGTTTGTGCAGGTGCATATATTGCGGACTTGCTTATACCTCCTACTGGATTGATACGTTGGTTCTTAATTGAGAGAAATACGTATCTCTACTTTGCTCCATCACCCTTTCCTCTTCAAGGGAAAAATCAACGCAAGCTCAAGAAGTAGCATGTAAGCATGTGGTGGGGGAGTCTTGGCCCCTTTGCTGCGCTGCGTGGCGGCCGACGTCGTCGTCGATGGTTCTTCTCCAGTGGCAGGTCAAGGCGGGGTGACAGCCCCCTTCCCCTTCCCGTGCGGGCTCTCCTGGGTGGGGGCTCGAATCGAAGATCACGACTCACCAAACCTGGCCGGCGCGGTCCAAATCGGGTTCGCGTGCGTTCGTGGGACGGTCGGCTCGGCCGGGCTGTGTTATCCGGCGAGTCGTGTGGTGATGATGTGCAGCGGCTCCGTGGCAGTGCGGTAGGGCGGGCGACAGATCTGGCCAGTTGGTTAGTTTTGGCTCACCTTTGTAGGCGGTGAGGATGGAGGTCGCCTGACGTGGTTGATGTGCTTGATGTGCTCGGGGTGTCCGGGCCAGTGGCGGCACCTGTGTGGGGTTGGTGGCCACGCTGCTCAGGGCGAAGGCCGGTGGCGGCGGCGCCCATGGGCGTCGCTGTACTTCTTGGAGGCGTTGTTTGGGAGCTCAACGCTTCCTCAACTCAAACTCATGGGCAAGTTCTTCAAGCGAAAGTCTAGATCCGTTGGATCAGGCGGCGGCGGCGTCTCCATCATCACGATCCCTCTCTGGGCACAGTCTTGAAGATCATGGTCCTATTGCCGTTGCTTGTAGGCTGGACGTGCACGGCATCGCGGGCGGCAGGTGTCCGATCAGCGGCGTCGAAGGTTGGAGTTGCGACTTGTGTGGCGGCGATGATGGTGGCGAGATGTGCATGGTCATGGCGTGCCTTCGTCGTTAACAGTCGACGGGTTCATGAGCGTAAAGTCGGAGCTGCGGTGTTGTAGGGCTACGCGGCGACAACGATGCCAGGCGATTGGCAGTCGGGACTCTATAGGTGCCAGGCATGCTCCTTTTCTCCTGTGAGGCTTGTTATCAAAGTCGAAGCTGTCTGGTCCTCGACGTCGCCAAACGATTGTTTGGCTTTGGTCGGCAGGGTTCTGTGCCTCGTTCGTCGGAAGGGTCGGCAGCTTCAAAGTTGGAGTCGCTTGCTGGAGTAAAGGTGGTTCCATGGCTCGTTCGTTCGAAAGGGTCGGCGGCATCGAAGTCGGAGTCGCTTGCTGGAGGAGAGGTGATGACGATGACATTGTAGACAATCTCGACGGTGTGCTTGGGTCCTGTGGGTGCCATGTCGGTCGGAATGCCCTCTTTGCAGGCGTGTTGTAACAGTTTTCACTCGGTTTTCTGCTAATTAACCGGGCAACTCTATTCTTCTTTTCTAAAAATCGAGATCCTCAGGCCTTGTACAATGCTAGGTTCTTAGGAGGTGCTTTGAAAAATAAAGCGGTTTTTCTAAAGCACCAGTGCGAGAAATGCCTAATTAAGCGTCTATCCTGTACAAATAAGTATCGGTGCTTAAGAAAAATCTAATTTATTTCTCGAAGCACCTCCCCTAAGCACCTTGCATTGTATAAGGCCTCATGGGGCCGAGTTTCCAAAATAAAAACACTGCACGTCCACAAAAGTACCTGCATTTTGCACCATAAATCCAGTTCCAGGAGTACGCAACTGAACGACATGGCAAGAAAAATACTTCACAATTTAGCGTCAAAATCATCACAAGCACATTCAAACTTGTACCAGTTGAGTCCAGATGCTGATGCTTCATATCATAGTCAAAATAAACTATGCCGGGACACAGAAACCAACAACTAGCTTGTCCGACAAAAGCGTCCGGCTTCCACAAGCACAGGCTGCACAACATAGCTTCACTACAGTTCAAGCGATACAAGCATATGGGTACACACTATATGGGGACTTGCCAGGGAGTTTCTCATTATTAAAGAGAAATCATCTTATTTTGCCTCTGTGTACGCTAGATTACATATCCTTGGTTATTTTTGTCGACTAACGGCGAGGGCTTGTAGGGCTGGTGAAACCAAGTGCAGGTCGTGTGCGCTTCGGCTTATTTGCTGCTTGTCTTGATTATCTTATGGAGTGCTCTCTTGGCCTCCTCTAGAGTCTCCACCTTGTATGGTACATCAAATGCAAGTCTCTGGATGTTGAACTGCATAGAATAAATTGCAAACTGAAGGCAGTGGAGAGAAGATTTTCTTCCTCAGAGAATAGCGTCTCTACTAGTGACGGCAATCTGAATAAAGTTTACCTGTGCACCCTGGCGAACCCGAATGTCTATCCCTTTGCTGTCTACGGATATAAGAGCAGCATCGTCAACCTCCCCTTCAGCAGACATGAACTCTCTAAGTGGTTTAGAGAAAATAGCGTTCAACTCCTACATGCAGAGCATCCATCAAAAGCGGTCGAGGTTTTACTGTACTCACATATTACATGTACGGGCACATAACTAATATGATGATCCAGCTAATCTGCTGATAATGGCATTCATAGTTTACCTTTAAGCTTTGTTCGCCGCCGTCAACTGCTATCTTGTCAGGTTGAATAGTTTCATACTGTTTCACATCTACCCATGCAACAGTGCCAAAGCCTCCAATAAAATATATGTCGCTGTGATTATCGCAAATAGTTTGTGACAAATCATAAGTTACACAAGCATCTATGAGTAACGGATGGGAGAAGAGATGTGCATCTGTGTAAACGATAAATGGATTCATCAACCTGAAATGATGGAAGAGTATAACTCATCAAATCAAATCACAGACCTGATATTCTGCATCCTGTAGTAGTAAAAATTTCCCCACTGTTGAGACGCCCATTGTTGATGTTTTGCAACATATTGCTTATGTGCCCATTCCTGGCGGATACATGTATTCACCGTCAGTTCATGAAATCTTTTAAAACCACAAATGGAAGAACAAATCTCCATTCACTCTTAATGGTCATGCATATCAATCATGTATTCTGTAACAGCCATGACAGAACATCTATTCTCTTTCAGCCCATGCCATGAGAAAAGTGCAGCCAAAAAAAAGGGAAGACCAAAAACCAACCTCAACAAACATTACTAACTCAGAGAATTTATAATTTGAAAACTTAGTCCACAGATGGTTTTCACACAATGGGAGGAGCCAAATTCTTAATGATTGACATGCCAGCTATCCATAGGAAAGAGAAAAAGGAAGTGACCCTAGCTAGCTCACTTGGGTTCTAGAGGATGTACAATCCCATTTAAGTCCTCATGGACGTGTATTTTAGGTTCCTATTCATACTGTTGGAGTTTCCTTACATTTTTCTTTCAAAAATATTATCCATAGAAAAGTAATTACCTAGATGACTGCACTATCAATTATCAAGCAACAAAGGCAGCTAAATAGGAACCTGTTGTTCAGCTGACAAAGGGTAGACATCACCAAATATTGTGACACGAGCATTAGACAATCCACTCCATCCAGGTACCTGTAATGAAGGACTAGGTGTTGTTATCCTATTATTAGCAAGCAAGGAACATTTATACTTCCAGTAAAACATGCCGAGAAACTTCATACCTGGACAACAAGTGTGCATCTTGGATCAGAGAGCAAGTTTCTGGTGTGGATTGCTAAGGGTGACAGAGAAAATATTGGGTCTGCGCAAGACATCAACACAAAATAATTACCCAAGGAGGTCAAACAGAGTGTACAAGTTATATCCAAAATGTAACCAAAGTAGCTATCTTACGGCCCATTGAGTCATTAGCAAAGTCAACAAGTGAACCAAATGGATATCCAGCACGTCGATGATGCATGCCAGACATGACAGTGCATAGGTGAGCAAATCGCGCCTAGTGAGCACAGTAAGACAGGAATAAGCATCCAGCCGGCTAGAAAATAGCCCAATGGCCAGGAGATAATTAACAGAAGCTACCTGTTCCATTAAATTGCGAACAGCCAAAGCCGGTGGAGGTAAACCATGGGCAAAAGTTGCGCTCTGCACACCACCAGATATAGGGGTTCTGAACAAGCCAGCTCTGGATCCGCTTGAGTCGGGAGTTGAATTGGTTGATGAGGTCGTGCGTGACTTGTCAGTTGCGACCGGACCGAGAGCTCCATTTTGACTTGGATCAACCTTCGACTGTCAGGCAATTTAGACCTTCGACTGTCAGGCAATTTAGTACAAACAAACCAAAGATATGTGACCCATTAAAGGCAAACTAAAAGAAAATGACCTGATTCACTCCTGAGTTTCAAAATATAAATACAGGATCACCTTTAAAAAATCTAGCAAGAAACTAAATAATATCTTTGCGAACCCATATGCATAGACATGATTTTCAACTAATTATCATTCGGAAGTTTTAAGTTGATTGGTACAAAAGGAAGTTTATTTTCATGACATCCACAAAACTTCCCGACCGAGTTCAAAGATATCAAGCTTCGGAAAATAGTCACCTAGTAATAACAACACAATGGAACAACCCAGGTCTAGGTAGGCCCCGGGCCTCGCATCTGAAAGAAATCCCTAAACCCAACATGTTCTACACTGCCACACCCATCTCCGAGCAACCACTACCCGAACAAAATCTTCGTCACTTCTCACTCTGCATCACGTAGCTTTCACGCACTGTTTGTTACCTTGACGACGGGGGTCCCGTTCGGCTTGGCGGCGTCGTCCTTGCCTCCGCCGCCGCCGGCCGCGCGGATGGGCCCGCAGGGGCGGGCGCGGAGCGCCACGCGGGAGTGAGGCTGGTGGGCGGGGAAGGCCGGGAGGAGCGCGGACGAGGCGGCGGCGCCGGCGAGGGCCTCCATTAGACGGATGGGAGAAGAGTGAGGGAGCGCACGCGGAGGAGAGAGAGACAGAAAGGAGGGGCACACGCGCGACGGTGAGGAGAGAGAAAAGCTGCGGGGCCGAAGGAAGGCGGCTAGAGAAGGGGGGAGAGGGATTTTTAGGGAGGAGGTGGGAAAGAGAAAAAGACGTGTCGAATCTGGAGGCGTTGGATTGAAGATGGACGTCGATCCGTTCCACTAAGGGATTCTTCCACTTCCCCCTTTGCCTGGGCTGAATGCCTGAACTGAATCATGATGGATGCAGAAGAAAAATTGCACGGTTAGGTCAAAAAAAGGTTGTTCTTTTTTTCTGAAAATAAAGGAAAATTGCATACTGGTTCGCCAAAATGGTAACAAAGGCTTATCCCATGAGTGGAAAGTATCCCGTGTTTTCAAGACTTAGGGCCTCTTTGATTCGTAGGATTTCCAAAACGCGGGAATAGAAAAAACAGGGAGTTAGAGTGGAATGTCGTCTTGAATCCTACAGGATTGTACGAGTGTTTGATTGTGCATAGAAAAAACGCAGGATTCTTTCAAAGAGGTCTGAGTGGATGGGATGTTTCCTATGAAATCTAGTGCAAATGAATCCTATGGAAAAATTCCTATGGTTTACAATCCTACGAATCAAACAACCAAGATAGGAAAAATTCCTAAGGATTAGAATCCTCTAAAATTCCTTTGAGAATCCTTTGAATCAAAGAAGCCCTTAGGCAACTCCAACGCACTGACCTAAATTGTGTCCCTTTTTTTTAACATTTTATCCATTTGGATCGGCAAAACGGACAGCGGACACGACATGGACAGCGACATGGTTTGTGAATCCAACACGAGCAACCCATTTTTGAGCGGACATGGCCTTTCTTTTGAAAAAACAACAACAAGAGCTGCTGGCGGGGGGCTTTTGCGGGTGCTGGCCGGGATGAGCGTCGCCTGCCTGTGGGGACAAGCGCTTGAGGGAACGGGCGCCAGCGGGGCGAGCTCCTACGGGGACGGGCGCCTCCGACCGCCTACGGGGACGAGCGCCGGCGGGGACAAGCTCCTGCGAGGACGGGCGCCTCCGGGGGCCTGCCTCCGCACAAATCCAACCGACCGCCTACGGGGACGAGCGCCGGCGGGGACAAGCTCCTGCGAGGACGGGCGCCTCCGGGGGCCTGCCTCCGCACAAATCCAACCGACCGCCACTGCGACGCTGGAGGGCACCAGAGAAGCGCCACCGCGCCGCTGGAGGCCGCCGGAGGGAGTGTCCCACAACTCTTGCCCGGCTGGCGCGTGGGTGGGTGGGTTGGTGGTCGTGGTGGGCCAGGGAAGGGAAAGAAAAGGAATAGAGATGGAATGGGGGAGGTGGATGACAGACAAGTCAGGCCAGACACAGACGAATGAGGTGGATGCAGAGAACGTGTTTGTGTCCGCTTCCGACCCATATCTGACCCAAATTTGAGGTGGAAATGCGTCCGAGCAGACACAAACCGGACAGAAAATGGGAACTGTTGTGGGCACTTTTTTTTGTATGCTGACACATGCCCTGTTTGAATACTCTAACTCAGTTAGAGGTTAGAGTTAGATTCTAACCTTGAATTAACCCACTAACTCTAACCAAAGAGTTGTTTGGATGGTAGGGTTAGATTGAGAATAAATATTCTTTCTCAATCATTTGACTACTTTGGACACTATTTGGATGAGAGGGGTAACTTTTTATTTTATTTTTTTCTAGTGGGCCCAGGAGAACTAACCCAAATAAGCTCCTCTAGTGTGGGCTAGTTTTTTGGGGTGGGTTAGATCCAACTAACACAAACTAACCCATCATGTTTGGATACTTTTGGGTTATTTGAGCCCCAACTAACTAAAACTAACTCTAACTTAGGGATCCAAACAGGGCCACAGACGGACGCTGTTGCTCTTAGACACACCATGCTCCCAACTCTCAAAAGTCAAATTTAGAAGTTTCAAATAAAATCAGAAAACATTGTGAATGTTCACCACATATGTGTCGACAATTCCTAAAAAGTTGAAGTTTCTCTTTTGAATTTTTTAGAAATTGTAAACACATGTTGTGAACATCCAGAAAAAGAAAACTTCTGAAAGGTGTTTTCAATTTTTTTAGGGGTTCTAGGCAATATGTTGTGAACATCCACAAATTTCCCCAGATACTTTCCCGTCCCACAAGATTATGGCTTTTCTTTATGTAGAAAACCTAGATCATTTTCTCTAAGATTTCCCACACTCCGAGCGGGTCCTATGTTCCGTGAACACGGAAGTAAATTCTACACAAAATCGAAAGACATGAAAACAACACATTCATTTCTATTCCAAATTCGATGATCGAAGAAGCAACATCCTTAGCTGTAATTTTGCTAAATTGTTGCCAACAACGACAAAAATCAAGAGTTACAAAATGTATTCCCTACATTATTTGCTACACTGGTTATACACGATGATCCAAAAAGGTTATAATATGTGATCATTTGTCTGCTTCATTGACCTCGGCCTTCAAGTCCACTCTTGCACTGTCGTTCTCCTGCATAACAATGTAAGATTATTCAATAACTAGTCATATGAAGAGTTCAGGAAGCAAGTTCGGATGATTATGACAAGCTTGTCAACGGCTAACCTTTATACAGACATAAATATAGTGAACATCAGGTTTTGGGCCAAGAAGGTTGATAATCGATGCACTATCATCTTGTAAAGGCAGTGGCTCCGTCAGGTCCCATGTCTTTTTGGAACTTCTCTCCCACCTATCTGCTATGTCGATTGTGTATGTAAAACCATAAAACAGATAACACTGTTATTTAGAGCTTCAGAAAATAAAAGAAATGGATCAAAAGGGTCAAGAGTAGGGCATTGTTAAGTCAAACCGGTGGCAAAACCCACTAACCTATGACGTGAAGCTTTACTGTCCAAAATTGGAGGTCCTTCAGAAGATTCAATCGATAACTTGGATCCCCATAAGTGATCTGCAGCATTGTGACGCTCAAAGAAGTTTATAGACACAAGAAGAAAACCACAGAGTTACCATGTTAATAATACTATCAATTACCATAATGTAGACCCCCTTATCGTTGAGGATTCTGCAGATAGAAGAAACAAATAGAAAGCTATAGTCAAATAAACAGAGATATCACAACAAATATCAGTCTATTATTTACCTGTTCACCTCCCCTAGCATCTTCGCTGCATGCTCTTGTGAATTTTGGCCGCACTACAATACAAGAAACACGGCTCTGAGTATGGCATGGGAAGAATATCTGAGTATCCTGGCAACAATTGACTCACCATAATAGAATCTAGTGTTCCTGCAAATAACAGAATGGTTTAGAACCCAATGGCATGTTACATACGCATGCATAGATGTTCCATAATGCTGGCAACCATTACATTTACATCGTAACAATACCTTTGTCAATAACAGCATCAAATGAACCAGACTCAAAGTCTGACATGTTTC
This sequence comes from Triticum aestivum, assembly GCF_018294505.1. Classification (NCBI taxonomy): domain Eukaryota; kingdom Viridiplantae; phylum Streptophyta; class Magnoliopsida; order Poales; family Poaceae; genus Triticum; species Triticum aestivum. The sequence continues at coordinate 229,968,282 of NC_057814.1, read as the reverse complement.
TTACATCCATCTTCGTGTCTGTAAATTGCAGGAAATAATACAATAGTAAGCCATAGATACTCCGCAGGGATTCAACGTCTGAATGGTGGGAACAAAGATTATACATTTTAGTTGAGGCTTATCATGGTATTTCTTCTTCATTTGTTCAATCACCACAGACGATATATCAATGTTGACAACGTCCTGGTAACCATCCTGAACCATGTTTTCACCAAAAACTGTGAAACATCGAAATAGATTAAAAACAAATAATTCCAACTAAACCAAGAATAAACAGGCTGGCAATAATATAACCACTGCATCTAAATTCAGAAATAAATCATATAGTCTGAAACTGCATAGCAAATTAGTGATAAAAACATCTCAATCAACAATACAACCAGTCTCAAAAGGGATAAGAATAATTCCGTCATTATCTATGCCTAACAGTCAATACAATAAGTAGTAGACAATAAAAAATGAGAATGGACTGTGTAACTCCCCAATTCCATGCTAATTATCAGACAGTAAGTTTTCATGAACCCAAGACGGTGCACCTAAATGGATCCAGGAGGCCAGGATGCTTCAACAACTCTCAACTAGGACCAAAATATTATCAAAATTTGATAAAAGGAAATGTGGTACATAAATTTCCATATCAGCAGTAGTTCATTAAATCAAGTTAGCTAGTACTCCGTATCCATTGACTACAAGGGGTCCGGCTTTGGGGAAGGGAGTCGCTAGGGGATCTGTCACACAACCCCATTTCACTTTTTTGCTGACATATGATCTGATACTGATAAAGCAACCGTCGCCCATACACGCATGTCACTTTTGCACATGATGTTTTGGCCAGGCATGGGGCCATGAACTGCAACGCACCATATTTTGCATATGCTTTTAGTGGTAATGGGGCACAGGGCCAAGAGGCCGGTTGTCTCAGATTGGTAATAAGTAACATATTGACTTGCTACATCACTAGTTGCTTTGATTGTATTGTTACCACGTAATCGCACTGATGGAGTACCATTGAGCAAATGCTGTGCGATTGAGGAAACCTTTGTGTCTAACAGCATTCGGTTCATTCTACAAAAACGTAAAGACTCCGTAGAGCACACATTCTACATTGCACTCCAGTTGATCGATCGAGTGAATAGTCTCCCGGCGATCCCAACCAGAGACGCTGGAGCAGGTCAACCAAGGTGCCCAGAGAAACTCCCTCCCTGATCGATCCCGCCCCGAGGGTGCATGGGCGAGTGGAGCAAAGATAGGTTACTCACCGGAGTTGCCGCATCCGACGAGGAGGAGGCGCTGGTGCGGGCGCACGTAGAGGCGGAGCAGCGGCGCGAGGGCAGGGTACTTCTGGTACCAGTCGAAGGGCCCCGGCTCCTTGCGGTACCGCTCGTCCCAGTACCACGCCTCCCCGTACGCCTGCGACGCCGCCCCCGTCATCCCTCCGCTCGGATCTGGTCGCGGGCGCGCACTGGCTTCGATCGATGGACGATGGTGACCGCGCGCGCCGGCCGGGCGGCAGGGGAGGGGAAACTCGTTACTTCGTGGAGGATTCCGGATCCGCGGGGTGGGGAGGGCGGGTGGAGTCCAGTGGGGACTTTGGGAGTGGTTCGCGCAGTGCGATGCGATCCCGGTGCGCTGGTGCACGTGCGGAAACGGAGTGCGATAGACGATGGGGAGAACATTTTCAATCATGCTGATCCGACTGCCCGCAACTGACGTTTGTTTTTGTCCGAATTTTGTCCATTTGAGTAGCGTAAGAGCAACTCCAATACGCCGGCCCATTTCGTTCATGTGTTCGTTTGGGTCACTATATTACGTCGCGGACAGAAAAGTCGACACAATGCGCAACGCGCCGATCCAAACGAACTCGCGTCCGCTTTACGTCCGCCTGTCCACTCATTTCCTGCCCAAATTTGAGTCTCATTTGCCTCGACACGGACATAAAACGGACGCGCGCGACACGCGCCTACTCCTCCCCCTACCCCGCTAGTCGGTGGCACGGCGACCACCATTTCCCTCCACTTTCCCAAAACCCTCCCGGACGCTCGCCATGGACGACGAGCCGACCCTTGATGTTGCCGCCGGTCTTGACGAGGACATATACTGACGATAGGGTCACAGGTCTGACCTACAGACCCTACCCAAGGACACCATGCACTGAAACTAGGCCCAGGGCCAGGTTACCGTTCGTAATTGCTGCAACCTGAGAACCACTCGAAAGACAGCAACCACTCAGAGTACAAGCAATCCACTCGACCAGCTCGTCTCACTCAGAGTACTTGAGTCCACTCAGACAAAGAAGACCAAGAGTCTCATCAACATCGCAACAGTCAGGACGTGCGTCCACCGCCTTAAAGAACAGTCAATATACATGTAACTGTCACCTTTAACCCCCCCTAACCCTTAGTTATGGGAGCATTCATCAGGGGCCAGGCGTACTCTATATAAGCCACCCCCAGCTCCATAACAAGGGTTCACAATCTCTTGTAAACTATACACTCCAGTCAATCAAGCTCCAGAGCACCGAGACATAGGGTTGTTACCTCCTCCGCGAGGGGCTTGAACTCGTAAATCTGAGTGTAACAACTGCGTCGTAGCAAGACTCTGCCCTCTAATCCGTACCCCCATACACTACTGTCAGACCTATTCCCACGACAGTTGGCGCCCACCATGGGGCAAGCTATAAGTGACTTCCGGCGTAGTTGCAATTTCCTCATCTTCACCATGGTTTCCGACGTCGGGCTATCATTCGGCCACAAGATCCGTCTCGGCGCCCTCAGCTTCGTCGCTGATGATTCGGCGTGGCTCCAGGAAGCCCCGTTGGACGTCGAAGCGCTGCCCGTTCGCGGGGCAGCGCACTTTCGCGCGAGTACCTTCGGTGTTCTCCTTCGTCAGTCGACAGATCCAGCGGCTTCACGCTGCTCCGTTGTTCGACGTCGCAAGCACTCCGGACGCTCACGACTCCAGCGGTGGATCAAGCACGCGGTGGCCCTCCAAGTGGCGGCCCCGTAGATCGCGGCGATCGAACCCGACGAGTCCATCCTCGACTTGTTTGACTCCCTGCGTGATCACTTGGACGACGCATCCGAGTGTGAAAGCAGCGATCATGCTTCTGAGGTGCTTATGGCCGGCTCCCAGCACAGCCCGCCCAGGTATTCTCGTGGTGGCGCGGGAGTCGATGGCCCGTCACATGGTGACATCGATGGCGGCGGGGGCCGTCACAATGACGAGTACTATCCTCAACCCCTCAACCCTCAGCAAAGGGAAGAGTTGCAGCACAGAAATGAGCACGCCCTCCGGACACCCATCGTTGGGACGACTCTTGAGGCTCAGGCCTTGGAAGCCGTGCGTTTGGCCAATTTGGCTGAGGGCGCTCATCTGGAGGAGCTCCAGAAATCGCTCGATGACCGCGCGCAGAAAGCAACAACCCAGTTCCAGTCGACAGCACCGGCAGCTGTTCTTGAGTGATCCGCAGCGCGACTACTAGGTATTCCGCACCCCAATTCAGAATTTGGCGGCTGCCACTCGGATAGAAGATTCCATCCATTTGTCCCAATCGGAGGCAGGGGAAGGTCTCTGGCAGATCAGAGCCCTACTCAAAGCAGCTGAGAGCAGAATTCGGCTGTCTCCCAGTAGCGTAACAGAATCCATAGCAGATCCGTCAGGGCCGACACTGTCCAGTCGGCCCACAGCCCGGGAGCCCTCAGGAAGGAGAGACAGTCGCCTACGCAACGAGACGATTGAGGTCACCACCAGGATCAGTACCTGGATCAGGGCCACGATCGGTTTGCTCCTCAGCGACACCGCAATGACCGCCGTCGGGTACACCCGCCCCCTCTAAGGGATGACTCGTACGCGCCCCAGCCGTACGACGATAGGCGTCCGTATGGCGACTGATACGTCTCGAACGTATCTATAATTTATGAAGTATTCATGCCATGTTTACAACAATTTATACCGATTTTGTATGATTTGCATGGAACTAACCCGGAATGACGTTGTTTTCAGCAGAACTACCGTGGTGTTGTTTTTTGTGCAGAAATAGAAGTTCTCCAAATGCAACGAAATTTTTTGACGATTTTTTTGGAATAAAAGAGGCACTAGAAGCTTCGTGGGAGTACCAGAAGGTGAAGGAGGTGAAAAGCACAAGATACCTGGGCGTGCCAGGAGGCCTAGGCGCGCCCAGGTGGGTTATGCTCACCTCGAGGCCCATCTTCGCGTGAAACCAACGCCAAAAATCCTATAAATATAGAAACCCCCACAAATAACCCTAGATCAGAAGTTCCGCCGCCGCAAGCCTCTGTAGCCACGAAAAACCAATCTAGACCCCGTTTCGGCACCCTGCTGGAGGGGGAAATCATCACCGGTGGCCATCTTCATCATCCCGACGGCCACCATGATGAGGAGGGAGTAGTCCACCCTCGGGGCTGAGGGTTTGTACCAGTAGCTATGTGTTTAATCTCTCTCTCTCTCGTGTTCTTCAGTTGGCACATGTCGGATGTGGGGTTTCGGCAAACCCTTAAGGTTCGAACACTGGGGTGCGCGCGAAGTCTTTCCCTCCTACCGATCTACGCTCTAGCTCGCTAAGATCTCGCGGACGAACTCGATGAACTCGCAACACAGAGAGACACGAGATTTATACTGGTTCGGGCCACCGTTGTGGTGTAATACCCTACTCCAGTGTGGTGGTGGTGGATTGCCTCTTGGGCTGATGATGAACAGTACAAGGGAAAGAACAACCTCATGAGGTTGAGGTGTTCTTGTGCTTGGTGTCTTGGCGGGTGAGAGCTAGGTGAACTGCTCGATGCCCCTACTGTGGTGGCTAGCTCTACTTATATAGGCCCTGGTCCTCTTCTCAAATATTGAGCGGGAAGGGAGCCAACAACGGCGGGCAAATTTGAAGGGGGACAGCTAGTACAAGCTATCCTGACAAAAGTGGTCTTCGCCTGCGAAAGGCTCTGATGGTGACGCCGTCTTGGGCTCCACGATGACCTCCGCCTTGCCGTCCTCCTGGTCTTGGTCTCGTTGCACCGATATAGCAACCTTTGCCTGATGCCCCAGTACTCCTCGCCTGCGATGGCCTCCTTAGCACTAAAGAGGAAAAAAGGACGCTGCGCGCGCTGGCGCCCGCCTGGTGTTGATCGTCATGGCTCACGTCACGAGAGCCTCGTGAGGTTTGCCCCTCCTTGATATCTCCGCTCCTCGTGATCCTGCCTGACTAGGCCACTCCTGAGGAGGTCTTGCGTCGTCCGCCTCGCGAGGCTTGGCCCCTCGCGAGGGTCTTGGATGCCTTGTTGATGAAGATGGGTCGTACGGCCTGCTGACTTAGCCACGCCGCGGGCCGCAGGCAGGCAAGTCTGGGGACCCCCGTTCCCAGAACGCCGATAGTAGCCCCCGGGCCCAAGGTGCGCTCGGGCTTGGCTTCGCGGCGAAGCCAAGGGCAAGTACGGAGCACCGCGGGCCCCAAAAGCCTGCGGCCTCGGTTGACGCGTGGCAGTTGATTGGACGTGGGCGTCTCCGCTTCCCCACGCTGCCTCGGCAACTGCTTGACCTGACAAAAGGCTGGCGCAGGCAGCACTTGCCTTCATTGCTTCTTCCTCACCTCGCTCCAGATCCCCTTTCTTGCTCCTCGCCACCGCTACCTCCAGATCCGCTCCAATCTCATCCTGCATCCGCAATCCATGGCGCCACGCAAGGTCAAGACTTCCTCAGCACCAGCTTGGTACGAGCCGGCCCTTGAGGCGCCCACCGTCACGGAGAAGAGCCTCGCCTCCGTGCGCTTGCTGACGGCGGGTGAGAGCAATGAGTGGGGGGAGACCGGGCTCCGGCTTGCCTCCGACGTGCCGGAGCCCGAGGAAAGCACCTTCTTCCCCTTCTTCTTGAGCAGCGTTGTCGTCGGGTTGGTTCCTCCCTTCTCTGATTTCTTTTATGAAGTCCTCGACCACTACGGCCTGCAGGCGTTGCACCTCCATCCCAACTCTGTCCTCCTCCTGTCCATCTTCGCCTACTACTATGAGGCGTACCTGGGCGTGATGCCGTCCGTGGCGCTCCTGCGCCATTTCTTCTTCCTCCGTGTCAACGAGACGCACATCTCTGGATGCGCTAATTTCATCGCATGCGGCAAGGCCAACTCGATCTCGAGCACCGGGAAGAGGGCCGACAACATTCGATCCAAATGGGTCATGATGGACGCCAGGCGCGCCGACCCGCGTCTGGCGTTGCCAATGGCGGCGCCCTCTTCCAATGGGGGGTGGCCCAAGGCGGAGCTCGCCGATGAGCGGGCATCGTTAGTGTTGGGGCAGATGATCACCGACTTGAAGCCGGGCAATGCGAGGGCGGCCAAGGTGACGGGGGTCATGCTCCTGAGGGAGTTCTTGACGTTGCGAGTTGCCCCGCTCCAGGCGCACGCGCGCCCCCTGTGGGAGCTTGAAGAAGAGGGAAACAAGGCCCGCCTGAGGCCCGGGGCCCTGCCTGACGATGAACTGGCTGCTGTTCTGCGCCTCATAGTTGGGGACAACCAGGAGTACCCGCCAAGCGCCTTCGTTCCCTTGTTCCAACGCAGGGACCGGGAAGAATTCGTCGCCTCCAGGCCGGCCTTTGACGCGCGTGGGATGGTGCCGCCGGTGCTCCTGGGAGCCCCTGCGGCACCGAAACCGGTGGAGGTGTCCTCTGACGAGTCGGGGAAGAGGAGGTGGACTCAGAGAAGACTCTGGAAGAGGTGGGGGAGACTTCCCCTCTAAGTAAGGCCGAGATCCTCCACGCCCTTCCTGACGATGCCGAGGCCGACGCTCGCTAAGGGGAGAGGGAGCAGCCCCTCATCCCGACGAGGGGAAGGTCGTCGCTGGTGCCTCGCGATGCCGCCTTCGTCCCGACACCTCCTGGGGCTGGCTCCGGCTCTGCCTCTGCACCGCTTGGCGCCGCCGGAGCCCAAACGCCTGCTCCTCAGGTCCCGATGCTGTCAGGCTTCAAGCTCCCCAAGCGGAAGTATGTTGCGGTGGATCAGTAAGTGTCTTAAGCTTCATCTTGTCCCTATTTGTACTCGTCATTTCCTGATGCTCGCCCTTGGTTGATCAGGCCGACATCTTCGGCGAAGAAGAGGAAGGAGGATACGACGGTCGTGCCTCCCTCCGCAAAGAAAGGAGGCAGCAGCGCCCGCATCTCCCCAGCCCGGTCGTCCTCGCGGGGCCAAGAGGAATATCGCCGCATGGAATCAGCCCCCATGGCCCCGCTGGCTCCGGAACTACCGGCGCCTGGCGCGGCTGATGAGGTCCCAGCTGCTCCGGAACCCGCGATCTCCCAAGCCCTGGTGACGATGTCGCTTCTTCCAACTGCCGCACCTCCACTCCCAGGTTCTTCTGCTCCTGCTGCTGCTCTGGAACGTGCTCTTTCGGAGATGACCCGGCTGCAGGCGGATCTCCTGAGAGCGGACCCACGCCTTGTGGCCGGGCGCCTGAAGCTGGCCTCAGGCTGGCTCCACTCCGACTTGGCTGTTCGCGCGGCGCTGGGCTAGGCCGCTGCGGCTTCTGAGAAGGAGAAACAGAGTGCCGCCAACCCGCGGCCGATCGTGAGGCGGCATTGAAAGACGCCAAGGCCGCCCGTGACCGCTGCCAGGTGCTGGAGGACGAGTTGCAGAGCCTGCGCGACAAGCACGCCGAAGAAACGCGCTGCCATCAAGCGAAGGAGGAGGAAATGAAGGCTCGGGAGGACGCCATCAAGAACCGTGATGCTGAGCTGGCGGAGTTGGGGAGGACGCAGGCCGCCGAGCACAATCGGTTGGAAGAGCTGGAGCGGAAGGCGATGGCGAGGGAGGCCGATCTCAACGCCAAGGCGCGAGTCCTGACCGAAGACCGCGCGGCCTTTGCCGACCTCGAGGAGAGATCCCGCAAGGCACTGAAGACGCTCTATGAGCACGGCCTGGAGAAATCGCTGGCCACCGATGAGGACGGCCCCGCCCGGCTGCTTCCTCTCTTGGTGAAGGCGCTCGAGGAACTCGTTGATGGCGTTGGTCCCATGGCGGAGGTGGAAGCTCGCGTCTTGTCTTCAGCTGCATTGACCCGTGTCTTCGGCCACCTGCACCTTCGCGACCCCAGCGCTTGTCTTGATGGGCTGCTGGAGCCTGTGGATGAAGATCAATACGAGGCCGCTGCCGCAGCCGTGCAAGGTCAGGTGGAGGCTTTGCTGAAGAAGTTCCGCGGCTTTGTCTCCGCTCCTCTGTCCGGCGATGTCGCCGATCCTGCAGCTGGTGGTGAAGGTGAAGACAACGTTGCTCAAGAAGTGGCACCTTCCGCAGGTGATGGCGGCGTCCAGGGGTGACCTGCGGCTATTCTCCTGTTTTGTTCCTGCAACATGCATTGGGCCTCGTGGAGGCGTTTAGACTTTTCATTTGGTATCGTGAGAACAATGTGTTTGTAATATTTGCTTCGAGATTTTGCGATTTCCTTCCTATTTGCTATGCGTTCTGCGTCGGCAGAGCCCGGCCCCGCGCATACCTCAACCGCCATTGGGCTGACCGGAGACCAGGGCGGACCAAGGAGTGAGGGGCTACGTGACCAGTTAGGCTCCTGAGTCGCGATGCTCAGGAGTCCCCCTTGATGCGCAAACAGCTTATAGGGAGAGTTCGCGAGGATAGATTTATGTTCTACATCGGCAGAGCCCGGCCCCGCGCATACCTCAACCGCCATTGGGCCGACCGGGGACCAGGATGGACCAAGGAGTGAGGGGCTACGTGACCAGTTAGGCTCCTGAGTCGCGATGCTCAGGAGTCCCCCTTGACGTGCAAACAATTTCCATACCTGCCCTCGCCGAGGCCTTGGGAGGGGCGCGCGACGCCCAGGTCCGGGAGACCTGGTTGGGTGACGTCTGCTTGGGTGCGACCCGAGCGCAGCCCCCGTGCCCAGCCCCCTCACGCGGCTCTCCCGAGGGGAGGCGTTGCGGTGAGGCTGGACGCTAAGCTCTGGGCCCCCTAAGGTTGGTACGACCGTGGGGCCGCCCTCAGTTGTTTATCACCAGCGCGGAGCATAGTGCTTCCGCTTGTGCACGGGCATAGCCGCTCCTCGGCAGTGTTGACGGCCAGCGCGGAGCATGGTGCTTCCACTTGTGCGTGGGATGGGGGCCCCCTCGGGGAGGAGCCCCCGGGGCGTGTACAGCCCCGCCCTGACATGTGGCTTGCACGGCAGGGCTGCGAGGTGTATCTGGGCACTCGTGAGCCAGTGCGGGACTCACGAGGCCCTACCTCAAGGCGGGTTGCGCCTGGTCTTGAGTCTTGGTGACTGTGTGTTCCTGCAAGGCGGTTAGGTGCAAGCACTCTACGTCCTCAGGTCCCGGCCCTCGAGCGAGCTCAGCCGCCGCTGGTATGCCAGGTCGCGATGCCATGGTCAAGGCCAGGGGGTGAGGGCTGGAGAGCCAGTAAGAGCTCCTGAGTCGCGATGCTCAGGAGCCCCCCATTTAACGCGCAAGCGAATTGCACAGGGTGAACGGACCCGTGGCGGGTGGCGATCGAGCAGGCGATAACCGTAAGCAGGTTAAGCATGGAAAGCAATCAACTTGGGTAAATGCAGGAAGATACATGCCACTGGGTCCGGCCCGAGCGGCTTGGGGATGATGCAGCCCGAGGGGCGCCCCCAGCAAGGTAGGCTAAATACATAAGCAAAAGGGATACATGCCGCAGGGACAGACCCACGCGGCCTGGGAATAATGCAGCCCGAGGGGCGCTCAGCTAAACGAGCTTGGAAGATGTCACCTGGTTCTGTAGACGAAGTAGAGTTGGTGCAGCTGAAGGCGTGCATCGAAGAAATGACTCCTCATGAGCCACCGGAGCCCTGACCCTCGGGAGGCTCTGGGGGCTCGGGAGGTTCCCTGAAGACCGTCTCCATTTCCTCCAGGACGGCGTGGTACCTGGCCTCCTGAGCCGCCAGGACACGCCGCATGTTGCGCTGATAGGCTGACGCCACGCTCGGCAAGCCGAAGGGCATGCAAACGTAGCTGTGTGGCGGGCCCTCGCAGCGGCCCACACGCGAAGGCCAGAAGCGCTCCTGAGATGCGGCCCTGTTGAGCCCGAGGACGTCGATGCAGACACGCAGCCCAGCATCCTCGCCAGGATGGGGAGCCGCGCCTCGTGAGCGGCTGTCACCGCGCATGGCTCTTGCGTCTTGCAGTTCCTGAGTGGTCTTGGTGATGAACTCCTAAGTGGTGGGCACTCCTTGCCTTGTGCTCTCCTGAGGGACATGTGCCGCGAAGCACGCCTCCAAGTGGTGCCCAAACGCCTCCCTCGTGAGGTTGGCAAGGTCTGAGGCCCTCCAGAAGAGAGCCCTCGAGCCCTGTCCAAGGAGGGCGCCGGGCGCGCCTTCCTATGCGATGGAGGGAGGCGTCCCTGGGACGGACGCTGATCCTGATGAGGCTCCTGCTGCGTCGCCATCCTCCTGAGGTCCTGCGTGGCGCAACTTCTTCTTCTTCTTGGGGATGGCCTCCAGAGGGCCCTCACTTCTGCTGTCGGGGTCGTCGATTGCTGCAGCTTGGAAGGCGCGCTCAAGGGAGCACACCGCATCTCTCTCTTCACACGGGACCGTGATGATTCCTTCGCTTCCTGGCATCTTGAGGACGTTGTAGCCATGGTGGGTGACTGCCATGAACTTGGCCAGGGCCGGATACCCGAGGATGGCGTTGTACGGCAGGCGGATGTGCGCGACGTCGAAGTCGATGAGCTCGGTGCGGTAGTTCTTGCGTTCTCCGAAGGTGACAAGCAGGCGGACTTGCCCTATCGGTGTGGTGGAACCGTTGGTCACTCCTAAGAAAGGTTTGGTAGGCTGGAGCTGCTCGTATGGCACTTGGAGGTTGTCGAACATGCTGACGGACAGGACGTTGAGCCCTGCGCCGCCGTCGATGAGGGTCTCGGTAACCTGCACATTGTTGATGACTGGGGAACACAACATCGGGAGGGCGCCGGCGGTCGCCGTGCACTTGAGCTGATCTGCCGAGTTGAAAGTGATGGCGCATTGGGACCACTTGATCGGGCGCGTGGCTTCGAGCTTGGGGAGCACCGCGTTCACCTCGCGAGCAAACTGTTTGAAGATGCCCTGAGAGGCTGGGGCCTGGGCGCCGCCCAAGATGCAGGCAATTGCACGCGGCTCCTGGAATCCCCCAGCCCCCTCGTCCTGATGGTGGTCGTCGTTCCTTCTTGGTGGCGGCAGCGGGGGAAGACTGGTGTTACCTTGGGGCGATCCTCACGAGGCTGGTCCCTCCAGGCCCCCTCGCGAGGATGGTCCTGCCAGCGGTCCTCATGAGGCCTGTCGCGCCACTCGTGGTGCGGGCCACGGTCGTTCCAGCGTCCGCCTCCACGTCCTCCTCCACGGCCGTAGCCCCGGTCGCTGCGCTCGGGGCGTCGACCAAAGCGTCCTTCTCGTATGGCTCTGAGCTCTTGACAGTCGCTGGTGTTGTGGGTGTTCAGGTTGTGGAAGGCGCAGAACGGTCGGTCGTTCTTGGATGACTCGGGCTGATCTCTGCCCCGCTTGGTGTCGGGCTCCACTGCCAGTACTGCTGCTTCCTTGCGCTTCACGTCCTTGGCCTTGGCTTTCTTCTCCTCTGCTCCTGCAGCTGGCAGCTCGAGAAGGGAGAGACGCCCCTCCTCAGCTCTTGCGCACTTGGTTGCCAGGTTGAACAGCTCCTAAGATGTGCAGAGCTCCTCATGGATAGCGAGCTCTTCCTTCATTTTGACGTCACAGACGCCGTCGGAGAACGCGGAGATGATGGCCTCGTCCGTGACCTTGGGGATCTTGAGGCGGGTGTTGTTGAAGCACTGGATGTACTTCTGGAGGGTCTCTCCTAGTTGTTGCTTGATGCGGCGCAGGTCACCTGCGGCCGGCAGGCGGTCGCGAGTGCCCTGGAAGTTGGCGACGAAGCGGTCGCGCATCTCGTCCCAGGAGGAGATCGAGCCGTGCTGCAGGTTCAGGAGCCAGGAGCGGGCTCCATCCTTGAGAGCCATGGGAAACCAGTTCGCCATGACTCTCATCGCCGTTGGCTGCTTCGATGCTCAGCTCGTAGAGCTGCAGGAACTCCGCGGGGTTGGTGGTGCCGTCGTAGCGAGGAGGCAGATCCGGCTTGAACTTGCCTGGCCAAGCGACGCTACGCAGCTCGGGGGTGAAGGCGCGGCAGCCAGCCGTGGTTGCTGGGGCCCGCTTTGGAGGTGGAGCTTGGTCTTGGCGAGGTCCACGCGGCGCCGCTGCGGGCGGCGCGGGAAGCGCGGGCGCAACTTCTCGCGGCCGAGGGATTTCCTGGCAGCTTCTTTCTTCGCGCACGGGCATCGGGCGTGGCGGATCACGCCGTGGGGCCGCGCGCCTTGGTGCCAAGGCACCGTCTTGGGGCAGAGGTGGTGGAGGCGCGCCATGAGCCTCATCGCCCGTGGCTGGCTAAGGGTGAGGTAGAGAGAGGGACGGCACCGGGGAGCCCCCTGCGGCGCGGACGAGCTCAGCGACGCGGTCGAGCCACTCCTCGTAGAGGTCGTCAACGGGGCGGTAGCGCAGGAGTTCGTTTGCGGCGAGGAGTGCGGCCCGTGCCTCCATGGGAGCGTGACGAGCGTGAGACGAAGAACCGGCCAGGATCAGCGATGGAGTGGCGGCGCGGCCGTCCTGCCGCACCAAAGGGTGCAGCGAGGACGCCTGCTGCTCATTCCCCGCCGGGCCAGTGGCAGCGTTGGCGGCGGGAGACGGAGAACGACGAGGTGGCCCGCCGATGGGAGCCGTCTGAGCAACGCGGGCGGTGAGGGCAGCCCGACGCTCAGCTCGAGCACGGCGAGTGTCTGCCATGGAGACGACGGAGCGACGGAGCGACGAACTGATGGAAGGGAAGCTACGGCGCACCCCTACCTGGCGCGCCAAATGTTAGATGTGGGGTTCCGGCAAACCCTTAAGGTTCGAACACTGGGGTGCGCGCGAAGTCTTTCCCTCCTACCGATCTACGCTCTAGCTCGCTAAGATCTCGCGGACGAACTCGATGAACTCGCAACACAAAGAGACACGAGATTTATACTGGTTCGGGCCTCCGTTGTGGTGTAATACCCTACTCCAGTGTGGTGGTGGTGGATTGCCTCTTGGGCTGATGATGAACAGTACAAGGGAAAGAACAGCCTCCTGAGGTTGAGGTGTTCTTGTGCTTGGTGTCTTGGCGGGTGAGAGCTAGGTGAACTGCTCGATGCCCCTACTGTGGTGGCTAGCTCTACTTATATAGGCCCTGGTCCTCTTCCCAAATATTGAGCGGGAAGGGAGCCAACAACGGTGGGCAAATTTGAAGGGGGACAGCTAGTACAAGCTATCCTGACAAAAGTGGTCTTCGCCTGCGAAAGTCTCTGGTGGTGACGCCGTCTTGGGCTCCACGATGACCTCCGCCTTGACGTCCTCCTGGTCTTGGTCTCATTGCACCGATATAGCAACCTTTGCCTGATGCCTCTGTACACCTCGCCTGCGCTGGCCTCCTTAGCACTAAAGAGGAAACAAGGATGCTGCGCGCGCTGGCGCCCGCCTGGTGTCGATCGTCATGGCTACGTCACGAGAGCCTCGTGAGGTTTGCCCCGCCTTGATATCTCCGCTCCTCGTGAGCCTGCCTGACTAGGCCACTCCTGAGGAGGTCTTGCGTCGTCCGCCTCGCGAGGCTTGGCCCCTCGCGAGGGTCTTGGATGCCTTGTTGATGAAGATGGGCCGTACGGCCTGCTGACTTAGCCACGCTGCCGGCCGCATGCAGGCAAGCCTGGGGACCCCCGTTCCCAGAACGCCGACAGCACGATCTTGATGTATCGCGAGCTTTGTTAATATAGTTGGATCATATGGTGTTTCTCCCTCTCTATCTTGTTGTGATGAATTGCCCTTTGAGATTTCTTTTTGTCCGATTGAATACTTTTATGGATTTGAGAGCACTTGATGTATGTCTTGCTATGAATACCCGTGGTGACTTATTTACGGAGAATTATTTTGGAATATATAAAAATATTGGGCGAAGAAAATACCAGAGGGGACCCACCAGGTGGCCACAAGCCTGGGGGGGCGCGCCCTACCCCCCTGGGCGTGCCCCTAGGTTTTGTGGGCCCCATGTCAGGTCTCTGGTGCCCATCTTCTGCTATATGGAGGGTTTTGACCTAAAAATGTCATAAGGAAGCTTTTGGGACGAAGCGCCACCGTCTCAAGGCGGAACCTGGGCATAAGTAATCTAGGGCTCCGGCGGAGCTGTTCTGCGAGGGAAACTTCCCTCCCGGAGGGGGAAATCGAAGCCATCATCATCACCAACGATCCTCTCATCGAGAGGGGGTCAATCTCCAACAACATCTTCACCAGCACCATCTCCTCTCAAACCCTAGTTCATCTCTTGTATCCGATCTTTGTCTCAAAACCTCATATTGGTACATGTGGGTTGCTAGTAGTGTTGACTACTCCTTGTAATTGATGCTACTTGGTTTATTCGGTGGAAGATCATATGTTTAGATCCTTAATGATATTTATTACCCCTGTGATTATGAACATGAATATGCATTGTGAGTAGTTACGTTTGTCCCTGAGGACATGGGATAAGTCTTGTTATAAGTAATCATGTGAATTTGGTATTCATTCGATATTTTGATGTTGTATGTTGTCTTCCTCTAGTGGTGTTATGTGAACGTCGACTACATGTCACTTCACCATGATTTGGGCCTAGGGGAAGGCATTGGGAAGTAATAAGTAGATGATGGGTTGCTAGAGTGACAGAAGCTTAAACCCTAGTTTATGCGTTGCTTTGTAAGGGGCTGATTTGGATCCACATGTTTCATGCTATGGTTAGATTTATCTTAATTCTTCTTTCATAGTTGTGGATGCTTGTGAGAGGGGTTAATCATAAGTTGGAGGCTTGTCCAAGTAGGACAGCACCCAAGCACTGGTCCACCCACATATCAAATTATCAAAGTAACGAACGCGAATCATATGAGCATGATGAAAACTAACTTGACAGTAATTCCCATGTGTCCTCGGGAGCGCTTTGCTTTACATAAGAGTTTGTCCAGGCTTGTCCTTTGCTACAAATAGGATTGGGCCACTTTGCTGCACTTTAGTTACACTTGTTACTTGTTACCCGTTACGAAATATCTTATCACAAAACTATCTGTTACCGATAATTTCAGTGCTTGCAGAAAATACCTTGCTGAAACCGCTTGTCATTTCCTTCTGCTCCTTATTGGGTTCGACACTCTTACTTATAGAAAGGACTATGATAGATCCCTGTTAAGGCATGTCTCTCTCTAAGTAGTTTTGGTGATTGCTGACAATGCTTTTGCGGACTAATCGTGTGCATTGAGTATTTCAGAGATTCATTCATTGGCACGAGACGATTCCTTCCCCTCGGAGTTTTAAGTGAAGACGGTGTAGTTTCTTTCGTTTCGGTTTTGGTGGACTTGATTCATAGGAGTCACTGTACTATCAAGAGGGGGTCCGCATTGGAAAGTTGAGGGTGGATTATACACGTACAAATCTCATTTGCACCCACTGATCCTTCCCGCTTCAATGGAGGATTTTTCATTGCCTCTTCTGTGAGCTTGTTTTGGCCCCAGCGGTAGTACTGCAGCTCCCAGCGGAAGTACCACTCAAGAGTCACAGGCGGCAGTACCGCTGTCCAGCGGTAGTACCGCCTGGGGACTCCCAACCGTAGTGCCGCTGAAGTGATGTGCTACCACTGCCTCGACTCAAAAGTGTCACCTCTTGTGCCGGGTTGTGCGGCACTGGCAGCGGCAGTAGAGGCGGTAGTAGCACTCTCAAGCGGTAGTACCGCCCCTACCACCGCTGCTAGTACCACCCTGGGTCTAGATCTCGCCCCGCCTCTGGTTTTCTTCTGTCTACACGGCAGTACCGTGTGGGGGAGCGCCCAGCAGTAGTATCGCTACCCCCAGCGGTAGTACCGCTCTGTGCGAGCTGAATGGGGGGTAACGGTTGGATTGGTTTCCCACTATAAAAGGAGGTCTTCTTCTCCAAGTTGACCTACCTATTTTCCCCCAAGCTCCATTGTTGCTCCAAAGCTCATTTTCGCCCGATCTCTCTCCCTAGCCAATCAAACTTGTTGATTCTTTAGGGATTGGTTGAGAAGGCCCTGATCTACACTTCCACCAAGAGAAATTTGATTCCCCCCACTAATCCCTTGCGGATCTTGTTACTCTTGGGTGTTTGAGCACCCTAGACGGTTGAGGTCACCTCAGAGCCATATTCCATTGTGGTGAAGCTCTGTGGTATCGTTGGGAGCCTCCAATTGAGTTGTGGAGATAGCCCCAACCTTGTTTGTAAAGGTTCGGTCGCCGCCTTCAAGGGCACCAATAGTGGAATCACGGCATCTCGCATTGTGTGAGGGCGTGAGGAGAATATGGTGGCCCTAGTGGCTTCTTGGGGAGCATTGTGCCTCCACACCGCTCCAACGGAGACGTACTTCCCCTCAAAGGGAAGGCTTCGGTAACACATCCTCGTCTCCACCGGCTCCGCTATTGGTTATCTCTCACCTTTACTTGTGCAAGCTCATTTTGTGTTGTATCCATTGCTTGCTCATGTGCTTGTTCTTGTGCATCATATAGGTTGCTCACCTAGTTACATCTCTAGACAACCTACTTTGATGCAAAGTTTAATTTGGTAAAGAAAAGCTAAAAATTGTTAGTTGCCTATTCACCCCCTCTAGTCAACTATATCGATCCTTTCAATTGGTATCAGAGCCTCGTCTCTTTATTAAGGACTTTGTCGTCCGAAGAGTATGGTTGACACCGTAGATGGTGGGGAGGAGCACCCCGGTGTCATTTCGTCATTATCTACGGCCGATGGGGGATCCTCGGTCTCTCGTGAGGATTTCAATGCGGCTTTGGACACATTGAAAACCTCCATGACGACCGAGGTTGAAGGCATGTTCAATAAGTTTCTAGAAGGCCTTAAATTATCCATCGCACCTATGAAGGTGGGTGATCCCGCTAACAAGGTGATGGTTGCTAACTCCGACAAGGGCGAAGCTACTAGTGACAAAGTTCCTTTATCTAGTGGTAGAAGTGGAAATGGCATCTTTTCCCATGTTGAACCTCCTCTTACTTATGGAGGACCGGTTCCTTCCACTCATTTGAATCATGTTGGTCCTCCTCCTAAGCTTGTGAAAAATGAGGATTTTGCCTCTTGGGCCTATTGCTTTAAATGTCATTTAAATCATAGTTCTACTAACCTTTGGAGAATTATTGAGCAAAGTATCTACCCACATGACCCAAGCAACTTCACTCCTAGAGAAGCCGCTGACCATCAATTCAACGAGTCCACTCTTTGCATTCTCCAAGAGGCCATCCCTCCCGAGGATATTGACCTTTCACCATGACCAAGGAAGCATGGCAACATGTTGTTTCCATTTACAAGGGAAGTGTAAGCATTCAACGCTCCAACTATGAAGTGGTTCAAGATGAAGCCGATGAGTTTGCAATGAATGAAGATGAAGAACCTCGTGAGCTTTACCGGAGATTAACCACTCTCGTGGTCTCACTCCGAGATCATGGGAGCAAGGATACGGATGACAATTGGATCAAGCGCAAGTTTCTCAAGGCCATGATGCCTTACCATAAGGCCATGTCTTCCATCATCCGTCAAAGGCAGGACTTCCACACCTTGTCCTCAAGTGAAGTGTTGGATGAGTTTGTGGCAATGAAGATCTTGGACAAGACCGCCGACAATGCGGTGTTGCATTCTCAACACGCGAAGAAGCCCAACCTTGCGTTGAAGGCCAAGACTAGTGTGGAAGAAGAGGATGAAGAGGAAGAAGAGGAGAATAACCCCGAAGATACAAAATATGCCTATCATGAGCACATGGCTCTCGCTTCAAGGCAATTTTGGAGCAAGAAGAACTCAAGGCCCAACTTCAACAAGAACAACTCAAGTGGCGCCAAGGGCAAGCAACGTGTGAGGACATGCTATAATTGTGGAAATGTGAGCCACTTTGTTGCGAAGTGCCCTTATGAGAAAAGAGAAGACAACAGTGGCAAGCTCATCCAAAAAGACAAGGCCAAGTCCTTCCCCAACAAGAACAACTTCACCAAGAAGACTCCTCCCAAGGGGTTGGTGGCACAAGAAGAGTACAATGAGGAGGATGATGATGATGAAGACGGTGAGACGGTTGCCATGGCCTCCGTTGCCATTGCAACAACTCCACGGGTGTCCCTCTTCGACTCACCCAACGAGAACATCACCGCCAAGTGCCTCATGGATAAAGCCACCAACAAGGTAACCCCCAACGTCAAAACTACCATCACTACTAATCCCTCTTTGACGGATTGCATTGATGAAAGTGAAGGGTCTAATGAGGAAGAAAGTGAATTTGAGTCTTTTATGAGTAAGCTCGAGGGTAAATCCAAGAAGCACTTTGTTGCTCTCTTGGAACAACTTGGTGAAGCCAATGACATGATCGAGGCTCATGAAGACACCATCTCTAAGATGGAAGGGCATAGTCGTGACTATGCTGATGAGATATCGGATCTCTCTAATGCGCTTGAGGAAAAGCGTGGTCATCGTTTGGCTCTTGAGGAGTCACACAATGATGAGCATGCTAAATTAAAGAAAGATCTTGATCATGCTCTTGTTGTATCTCGTGTGCTCAATTCTGAGAAGGCCAAACTTGAGGTTGATCTTGCTAGACTCAAGGAGGAGTTTGATATACTTGACAAGGCTCACAAGGCCTTGAAGGGTGCTCATGCTAACCTCAAAGAGTCTCATGATCAACTCCAAGTGAAGCTAACCAAGGAAAAATCCACTTTTCCTCATATGGTGTTAATTGATAATGAAAATGCTACTAACCCATGTTGTGAGCATGTGCACCTTGTGGAGGAGAATGCAAAGTTGAAGGAGCAACTTGAGAAAGGCCTTGTGTCTTGCATACAAGGTGAGAAGAATCTCAACGACCTTTTGAGCACTCAAAAGGAAGTGGTGGGCAAGGAGGGAATTGGGTTTGCACCCAAGTCCAAGAACAAGAAGAAGAATGACAAGGCCAAACGACCTCCTCCTCTCAAGCAAACGTTTGTGAAGGAGGGAGAGGGTGCTCCTAAGGAGAAGAAGAACAATGAGAAGGGTGGTGGTGTCAAGAAGGGCAATGCCACTCCTTCCAACAAAGCCGGCAACTTTAACCCTTCTTATGTGTTATGTCGTGCTAGTGATGGACATGTTTATGCTAAATTTGTTGGTTCTCCTTATGAGTACATTGAATGGTCTATTTGGGTTCCTAAGACCCTTGTTACTAACATCAAAGGACCCATTACAAAATGGGTACCTAAAACCAAGCATTGATCTCTTGTAGGTGTTTGCTTCCGGTGGGGGATCATGGTTCTCGATAGCGGAGCCACAAATCATATGACCGGAAGCAAGGACTTGATGGTGGACGTGCACAAGATTTCATCTATGCCCACCAATGTAGAGTGGGGTGATGCCTCATCTTCTAAGGTATTGGGTCTCGGCAAGGTTGTCATTTCTCATGATCTCACGATCGAGAAAGTCATGCTTGTTGAGTCCCTTGCATACAATTTACTTAACGTTCGTCAACTTGCTCTCATGGGCTTTGCCACTTTCTTTGATATTGATACCGTGGCCCTCTTGTGGAGCAAGACTCTTAAAGTAGCCTTTGTTGGGCATGTCGAGAACGGTCTTTATGTGATTAACTTCTCGAAGCGACCCACTAAGACGGCGACATGCCTAATGGCTAAAGTTGACGTGGGATGGCTTTGGCATCGCTGTTTATCCCATGTCAATATGAGATCTTTGCAAAGTCTTCTCAAGGGGGACCATGTCCGTGGACTAACAAATGTTAGTTTTGCCAAAGATCGTGCTTGTAGTGCCTGTATCGAAGGAAAGTTACATGAGAAGGCTCACCCTCCCACGACTATCATCTACTCGAAGAGGCCTTTGGAGCTCCTTCACTTGGATCTCTTTGGGCCTCCATCCTTTAATAGTCTTGGGGGTAGAAAGTATTGCTTGGTGATTGTGGATGACTACTCAAGATACACTTGGGTATACTTCTTCAAGAGGAAGAGTGAGACCCAACAAACCGTCATTGACTTTGCAAATGAAGCTCAACGTCAACACAATACAAAGATCTTGACAATAAGAAGTGACAACGGCACCGAGTTCAAGAACTACACCTTGGATGAGTTTCTTAGTGATGAGGGGATCAAGCATCAATATTCCGCACCTTACACCCCTCAACAAAAGGGTGTAGCGGAGAGGAAGAACCGGACGTTGATGGATGCGGTAAGGACCATGATGGCGGAGTTCAAGTCTCCATACAACTTTTGGGCCGAAGCCATCAACACCGCTTGTCATGCATCCAATCGGCTCTACCTCCGCAAAGGCTTGAACAAGACTCCATATGAGATACTCACCGGTAACAAGCCCAACTCTCAAGTACTTCTGGGTGTTCGGGTGTAAGTGTTTCATTCTCAAGAAAGGTGTTCGTTTGTCTAAATTTGAGGCTAGAGCTCATGAGGGCATATTTGTTGGTTATGCTACAAACTCTCATGCTTACCGTGTCCTTAATAAGTCGACGGGACTTATTGAGGAGACGTGTAACGTGGAGTTTGATGAGAATAACGGCTCCCAAGTGGAGCAAAGTGGTACTTATGATGTAGGTGATGAAATTCCTCCCCAAGCCATAAGAAGAATGGGTGTTGGTTATATCCTACCCATTGAGGAACCCCTTGTGGTTGAAGGAGAAGGACAATGTTCCACTCAAGTGGAACCATCACCAACTCAAGACCCACACGCTTCCGAAGAACAAAGTGAAGGCCCTCAACCAAATGAACAAGATCAAGGGCAAGATCAACCTCAAGATGGTGATGAACCACCAAGTGATGCCCAAGGTCAAGTTCTCAACTCCGAGCAAGTTCAAGGTCACGAGCAAGCTCAAGATCGAGAACAAGCTCAAGACGACACTCAAGATGATCAAGCTACCGCTCCTCAACTTATTCTTGAGGAGGAATTGGAGCATCGTGCCGCCAAGATTGCATCCAAGCTCACAACCATAGATCATCTCATGAAGAATGTGCTTCGAAGCTTAAGAAAGGGGGTAAGCACTCGTAGATAATTAGCAAACTATTGTTTGTTTCTTGTGTTGAACCCCAAAAGGTCTATGAGGCGCTCGAGGATCCGGATTGGCTTAATGCCATGCATGAAGAACTCAACAACTTCGAGCACAACAAGGTGTGGAGATTGGTGCGAAGGCCAATGGGGAACCATAATGTCATTGAAACCAAGTGGATATTCAAGAACAAGCAAGATGCTCATGGAATTATCATTCGCAACAAGGCTCGCTTGGTAGCACAAGGCTACTCCCAAGTCGAGGGTATCGACTACGGTGAAACCTTTGCTCCCGTTGCTCTCCTTGAATCTATTTGTTTGTTGATTGCTTATGCTTCTCATCATAACTTCAAGTTGCAACAAATGGATGTGAAGAGTGCTTTTCTTAATGGTCCTATTAATGAGTTGGTGTATGTCAAACAACCCCCGGGGTTCGAGGATCCCTATTTCCCTGATCATGTGTACCAACTCGATAAGGCACTATATGGCCTTAAACAAGCCCCACGTGCGTGGTATGAGCACCTTACTGAGTTGTTGCAAGATCATGGGTTTGAAATTGGGAAAATTGACCCCACTCTTTTTACTAAGAAGGTCAAAGGGGAGTTGTTTGTATGCCAACTATATGTTGATGATATTATCTTTGGTTCCCCTAACATAGCTTTCAATGAGGAATTTTCCGCTCTCATGACCTCAAAGTTCAAGATGTCCATGATGGGAGAGTTGAAGTTCTTTCTTGGGTTCAAAATCAAGCAAAGAAGAGAAGGAACCTTCATGAACCAAGCCAAATATACTCAAGACATGCTCAAGATATTCAAGCTAAGTGATGTCAAGCCGGCTTCCACTCCAATGCCCGTCAAATGCCAACTTGACATAGATCCCAATGGTAAAGCGGTGGATCAAAAGGTATATCGCTCCATGATTGGCTCCTTGCTTTACCTTTGTGCATCTAGACCGGATATCATGTTGAGTGTGGGAATTTGTGCATGGTTTCAAGCCGCACCTAAGGAAAGCCACTATGTGCCGGTCAAGCGAATCTTTGATATTTGGCTCATACCCCAAACTTTGGCTTATGGTACCCAAGAGGAGCAAACTTCAACCTTGTGGGCTTTTCAGACTCAGATTGGGCGGGAGACAAAGTGGATAGGAAGTCAACTTCCGGAGGGTGCCAATTTCTTGGTTGCTCTTTGGTGAGTTGGTCTTCTAAGAAGCAAAGTTGTGTGTCTCTCTCGTCCACCGAAGCGGAGTATGTGGCCGCCGGTAGTTGTTGTGCTCAACTTCTATGGATGAGGCAAACTTTAAAGGATTACGGTGTCATTTGTGACAAAGTGCCTCTTTGGTGTGACAATGAAAGTGCCATCAAGATCTCTCTCAACCCGGTGCAACACTTCAAGACGAAGCATATTGAGATTCGGTATCACTTTATCCGAGATCATATTAGTCGAGGGGAGATAGATCTCAACTATGTCAACACTCATGACAACCTTGCAGATATCTTCACGAAGCCCTTGGATGAAGCAAGATTTCGCGAGTTAAGGCATGAGCTAAATATCATTGATTCGAGCAATGTGGCTTGAACCCTTGCACACCCCACCATACTCATCTTGATGTCTTGTTTAGGTGTAGGCATGGACATAGGGGGAGTGTTGTTCTCTCAATGAACTCTCCCTCCCCCATTATGCATAAATTGATCACGTCTTTCACATTAGCCATTTTTTATGGTACTTGTGCTTCAAAGATGAGTTTTGGTCATGGACCCAAGGTTAAAATCTTCGCGGTGCCATACCACTTGACTCAAACATAGGTGGCCTCGGCCACCACCCTCTCGTTGAGAGTTGTGTGTTTCTTGTCCTCTCGTGGGTGTTGTTCTGCTTTTGTGGTTGCCCCTTCTCCTCGTCGTTTCTTTTTATTGTTTCTTGAGCTAAGCCTTCTCTATCTAGTCTTCGAGTCTTGGCTGGGCGGTACTACCGCTAGATGCGCGTGGTACTACCGCTTGTGATCAACAAGGAGTACTACCGCCCGCCCGAGCGGTACTACCGCTGCGGGGCGGGACTAGGGGGTTATGTCAGGGCAGGGGGAGTTTTCTTTCTCCCCCACACCCATTCGCACAACCCACTCGTCCTCTTCATTTCGCCAGCGCCGAATTCGCCGCGGGAGGGCTCCGGCGGGCCGCCGTCTCCGGGCCGTCCCTCTCCATTTCCTCTGGTGGAATCGATCCCCACCTCGTCCTCTTGCCATGGATGTCGGTATTGCCCCCGTCCCTCTTCTCCTTGTGTCTAGATTTCAGATCTAGTCTTTAGGGGCAATAGTTGTTGCATTTCTCGATTTTTGGCTAAATCAAGGCTTGAGTAGGTTGGAGAAGGTAGACTTCTTGGATTGATATTTGGTAGGATTATTTTTGAATTTGGCATCCTGGTAGTGCCGGATTTGGTCACGACAATAGGGAACCGCCGTTCCCCTGCCTAGAGCGGTACTACCGCTCCCCTGGAGCGGTACTACCGCTCAGGCGGTACTGCCGCTTCCAGATCGCGGTACTACCGCTGGATGCCTACTTCCACCATACTCGTACCCAATATCGATCCATGTTGTTTTGTTTGGTGTCTTATGCTTGTTCTTTCGTGTTGTTTCTTGTGTCCTTGTGTTTGGTTCCAGGTGATGGCCCTTCTGAGCAACATGTCCGCTGTGTCAACCCTGGGCATTCTACTTCAAAGCGCTATCGCACCTCTGAGACAGCGGCTGCCTCCTCAAGTGTTCCTCCTCCTCCTCAGCCGAAGAAGTCTATTGCGAACAAGACCAAGCCTAGGGCCAAGTCTGTGATAGAGATGTCTGCAAAGGAGTTCTGGGAAAAGCGCCAGCGGAACTCATATACGGAAGATCAAGAACCCACTTTGGTCAACCGTCCTTTCTGGAACCGCTTTCAGTGGGCCATCTACTTTGATGTGATCAAAGCGAAGAAGAATCTCTATGTTGATGTTCGCACCATCGACACTGACTATTTGGAGAAGGATCCTGCCTACTTTGGCGAAGCCATACAGATGTGTTCTCAGCTGAACATTCTCAGGATCATGCAGTTCAACAAGGATTTTGATGCAGATTTGGTGGCTCAGTTTTATGCCACGGTCCATCTTGGAACAGATGAGGAAAGAACTCTGACTTGGATGACAAATGGCAAGCTGCTTTCTGTCAAATGGAAGGCTTTCATGGAGTTACTTGGGATTGAAGATCCAGGACTTGCAAACCCAGTTGGCTTTCGCCCTCACCGCAATACAACTTCCACTCACAAGCAATCTCTTTGGCCATACTGTACTTTGAAGATTCACCCCGAGACTCAGAAGGAGACCTATGAGCTGCCTGCCTATCTGGACATACTTCATCGCATCTTCAGAGAGACTCTCTTCCCTCGCATTGGGAACTTGGATATGGTTCACTCCTTTCTCGTGGACATGCTTCTTTTCTGCCAGCGTGAGAAGGAAGAAAACACTGGAGAATCCTTGGATATCTCTCATGTCATGTGGTCTGAACTGGTCTCCGCTATCTCTGAGCGCAAGTCCCCTATCTATGGTCCGTTTATCATGCTGCTTATTGAGAAGGCTTGGGCGCGCGTTTATCCTAATGTTATGCTGGAGACTGGCGAGTTAATCTCTCATGAGATCAAGCGTCTGAGAAAGAAGGAGAACTGGGGCACCTCGGCTTTGAGGTCTGGAATTCCATCTGGAGCTGCTGACTTTGAGACAAAGGCTGATGCTGATGATGACGATGACTATGAGCCCTCTGGAGCGGAGCCCTCATGGGCAAAGAAGCTCAAGCGCAAAATGAAGAAGCTCTTCTGCATGGAGTCTCATAGACAGTACATGGCTCATGTGTCTGAGAAGAAGGCCAGGAGCCATCACAAGGAGCTCTAGCGTCAGTTGGGTGCGACAGTTGCTAGCAGATCTGAGGGCAAGATCACCGATGAGGAGGAGTGGGTTCAGAAGCACTGCCTGTGTACAGATTCAGGCAGCGAGCAGTTTCCTGTTGATGACAGCGGTGCAGACAATCCCGCTGGGATGTGATGATGGAGATCCTCAGTTTGCTATCACCTGGAGCCGTAGCAGTGCTCTTTGCCTCTTTGGTGTCTCGATGCCAAAGGGGGATAGAGTTTAGGGATTTGTCGTGGTCGAGTTGCGAGCGTGTGTTTGTTTGGCGTGTTTGCCTTGCCTTTCTCTCTCGCAAACTCTTTTCTCGTCATTTGCTTTGGTTTGGTCTGTGCTTGTGAGACCTGGTACCCTATCATATGGTGTGAGACATATGCTACCTTATCCTTTTATTACCTATATTTGTCGAGTACTTTGGTAGTATGTGAGTTGCATGCTTATCCTGTTATATACTTTGCTCACTACTACTCAACTGCATCCGAGCTATATATATATATATGTCCCATTCTTGTTGCAAATGTTCTCAGACTATAAAATATAGGGGGAGTGTTGAACCTAATGTGTGTGCCTTGCATTCCAAAGGCACCTCTAATTAGGTGCACACATTCAGGGGGAGCTCGTCTATATTTGTAGTTATGGGATTCGATTACTTTCATGTCTTACCTTTGTGCAAATCCCGTGTTGTCATCAATCCACCAAAAAGGGGGAGATTGTTAAGGCATATCTCTATCTAAGTAGTTTTGGTGATTGATGACAATGCTTTTGCGGACTAATCGTGTGCGTTGAGTATTTCAGAGATCCATTCATTGGCATGAGACGATTCCTTCCCCTCGGAGTTTTAAGTGAAGACGGTGTAGTTTCTTTCGTTTCGGTTTTGGTGGACTTGATTCGTAGGAGTCACCGTACTATCAAGAAGGGGTCCGCATTGGAAAGGCGAGGGTGGATTATACACGTACACATCTCATTTGCACCCACTGATCCTTCCTGCTTCAATGGAGGATTTTTCATTGCCTCTTCTGTGAGCTTGTTTTGGCCCCAGCGGTAGCACTGCAGCTCCAAGCGGAAGTACCGCTCAAGAGTGACAGGCGGCAGTACCGCTGCCCAGCGGTAGTACCGCCTGGGGACTCTGAGCCGTAGTGCCGCTGAAGTGTTGTGCTACCACCGCCTCGACTCAAAAGTGTCACCTCTCGTGTCGGGTTGTGCGGCACTGGCAGCGGCAGTAGAGGCGGTAGTACTGCTCTCAAGCGGTAGTACCGCCCCTACCGCCGCTGCTAGTACCGTCATGGGTCTAGATCTCGCCCCGCCTCTGGTTTCCCTCTATCTACACGGCAGTACCGCGTGGGGGAGCGGTAGTACCGCGACACCCAACAGTAGTACCGCTACCCCCAGCGGTAGTACCGCTCTGTGCGGGCTGAATGGGGGGTAACGGTTGGATTGGTTTCCCCACTATAATAGGAGGTCTTCTTCTCCAAGTTGAGCTACCTCTTTTCCCCCAAGCTCCATTGTTGCTCCAAAGCTCATTTTCACCCGATCTCTCTCCCTAGCCAATTAAACTTGTTGATTCTTTAGGGATTGGTTGAGAAGGCCATGATCTACACTTCCACCAAGAGAAATTTGATTCCCCCCACTAATCCCTTTCAGATCTTGTTACTCTTGGGTGTTTGAGCACCCTAGACGGTTGAGGTCACCTCGGAGCCATATTACATTGTGGTGAAGCTCCGTGGTATCGTTGGGAGCCTCCAGTTGAGTTGTGGAGATAGCCCCAGCCTTGTTTGTAAAGGTTCAGTCGCTGCCTTCAAGGGCACCAATAGTGGAATCATGGCATCTCGCATTTTGTGAGGGCGCGAGGAGAATAAGGTGGCCCTAGTGGCTTCTTGGGGAGCATTGTGCCTCCACACCGCTCCAATGGGGACGTACTTCCCCTCAAAGGGAAGGAACTTCGGTAACACATCCTCGTCTCCACCGGCTCCGCTATTGGTTATCTCTCACCTTTACTTGTGCAAGCTCATTTTGTGTTGTATCCATTGCTTGCTCGTGTGCTTGTGGTTGTTGCATCATATAGGTTGCTCACCTAGTTACATCTCTAGACAACCTACTTTGATGCAAAGTTCAATTTGGTAAAGAAAAGCTAAAAATTGTTAGTTGCCTATTCACCCCGCCTCTAGTCAACTATATCGATCCTTTCAATCCCCTTGTTGGAAATATGCCCTAGAGGCAATAATAAAATACTTATCATTATATTTCCTTGTTCATGATAATTGTCTATTGTTCATGCTATAATTGTATTAACCGGAAACCATAATACATCTGTGAATACATAGACTACAACATGTCCCTAGTGAGCCTCTAGTTGACTAGCTCGTTGATCAATAGACGGTTGTGGTTTCCTGACCATGGACATTGGATGCCATTGATGACGGGATCACATCATTAGGAGAATGATGTGATGGACAAGACCCAATCCTAAGCATAGCACAAGATCATGTAGTTTGTTTGCTAGAGCTTTTCTAATGTCAAGTATATTTCCTTAGACCATGAGATTGTGCAACTCCCAGATGCCGTAGGAATGCTTTGGGTGTATCAAACGTCACAACGTAACTGGGTGACTATAAAGGTGCACTACAGGTATCTCCAAAAGTGTCTGTTGGGTTGGCACAAATCGAGACTGGGATTTGTCACTCCGTGTGACGGAGAGGTATCTGTGGGCCCACTCAGTAACGCATCATCATAATGAGCTCAATGTGACTCATAATGAGCTCAATGTGACTAAGGAGTTAGTCACAGGATCAAGTGTTACGGAACGAGTAAAGAGACTTGCCGGTAACGAGATTAAACAAGGTATAGGGCTACCGACGATCGAATCTCGGGAAAGTAACATACCGATGGACAAAGTGAATTGTATACAGGATTGATTGAATCCCCGACATCGTGGTTCATCCGATGAGATCATCATGGAACATGTGGGAGCCAATATGGCTATCCAGATCCTGCTATTGGTTAGTGGCCGGAGAGGTGTCTCGGTCATGCCTGCATGGTTCCCGAACCCGTAGGGTCTACACACTTAAGGTTCGGTGACGCTAGAGTTGTTATGGGAAATTGTATGTGGTTACCGAAGGTTGTTCAGAGTCTCGGATGAGATCCCAGACGTCACGAGGAGTTTCGGAATGGTCCGGAGGTGAAGATTTATATATGGGAAGTCCAGTTTCAGTCGCCGGAATAGTTTCGGGGGTTATCGGTATTGTACCGGGACCACCAAAAGGTGTCTGGGGGTCCACCGGGTAGTGCCACCTGCTTCAGAGGACTTAGTGGACTGAATACGGGTGGGGACCAGCCCCTTAGTGGGCTGGTGCTCCCCCCAAGGGCCCAAGGCGCCTAGGGTTGGAAACCCTAGGGGGAGGGGCGCTTCCCACCTGCTTGGGGGGCAAGTCTCCCCCTCCTGGCCGCCGCCCCCCTCTAGATGCATCTAGGGGGGCCGTCCCCCTCTCCCCTTCACCCTATAAATAGAGGGGGGTGGGAGGGCAGCTGCAGCCCTTGCCCTGGCACAGCCCCCCTCTCCAACACCTCCTCCTCCTCCGTAGTGCTTGGCGAAGCCCTGCCGGAGAACCACGAGCTCCACCACCACCACGTTGTCGTGCTGCCGGAGTTCTCCCTCAACTTCTCCTCCCCCCTTGCTAGATCAAGAAGGAGGAGACGTCCCCAGGCTGTACCTATGTTGAACGCGGAGGCGCCGTCCGTTCGACGCTTGGATCGGATCTTCCGCGATTTGAATCGCCACGAGTACGACTCCATCAACCGCGTTCTTGTAACGCTTCCACTTAGCGATCTTCAAGGGTATGAAGATGCACTCCCTCTTTCTCGTTGCTAGTATCTCCTAGATTGATCTTGGTAACACGTAGGAAAATTTTGAATTATTACTACGTTCCCCAACAGTGGTATCAGAGCTAGGTCTATGCGTAGATTCTATGCACGAGTAGAACACAAGTAGTTCTGCGTGATGATTTGTTCAATTTGCTTACCATTACTAGTCTTATCTTGATTCAGCGGCATTGTGGGATGAAGTGGCCCGGACCGACCTTACACGTATGCTTACGTGAGGCAGGTTCCACCGATTGACATGCACTTGTTGCATAAGGTGGCTAGCGGGTGTCTGTCTCTCCCACTTTAGTTGGACCGGATTCGATGAAGAGGGTCCTTATGAAGGGTAAATAGCAATTTGCATATCGCCGTTGTGGCTTTTGCGTAGGTAAGAAACGTTCTTGCTAGAAACCCATAGCAGCCACGTAAAACATGCAACAACAATTAGAGGACGTCTAACTTGTTTTTGCAGGGTATGCTATGTGATGTGATATGGCCAAAAGGATGTGATGAATTATATATGTGATGTATGAGATTGATCATGTTCTTGTAATAGGAATCACGACTTGCATGTCGATGAGTATGACAACCTGCAGGATCCATTGGAGTTGTCTTAATTTATTGTATGACCTGCGTGTCAATGAAAATGCCATGTAATTACTTTACTTTATTGCTAACCGTTAGCCATAGTAGTAGAAGTAATAGTTGGCAAGACAGCTTCATGAAGACACGATGATGGAGATCATGATGATTGAGATCATGGTGTCATGCCGGTGACGAAGGTGATCATGCCGCGCCTTGAAGATGGAGATCAAAGGCGCAAGATGATATTGGCCATATCATGTCACTTTATGATTTGCATGTGATGTTTGTCATGTTTACATCTTATTTGCTTAGAACGACCGTAGCATAAATAAGATGATCCCTCACTAAATTTTTTCAAGAAATGTGTTCCCCCTAACTGTGCACTGTTGCGAAGGTTCATTGTTTCGAAGCACCACGTGATGATCGGGTGTGATAGATTCTAACATTCACATACAACGGGTGTAAGCCAGAGTTACACATGCGAAACACTTAGGTTGACTTGATGAGCCTAGCATGTACAGACATGGCCTCGGAACACGAGAGACCGAAAGGTCGAACATGAGTCGTATAGTAGATGCGATCAACATGGACATGTTCACCGTTGATGACTAGTCCGTCTCACGTGATGATCGGACACGGCCTAGTCGATTTGGATCATGTATCACTTAGATGACTAGAGGGATGTCTATCTGAGTGGGAGTTGATTAAATAATTCGATTAGATGAACTTAATTATCATGAACTTAGTCTAAAATTGTCTTTACAATCTATCTTGTAGATCCAATGGCCCACGCTAATGTTGCCCTCAACTTCAACACGTTCCTAGAGAAAACCAAGCTGAAAGACAATGGTAGCAACTATACAGACTGGGTCCGTAACTTGAGGATCATCCTCATAGCTGCCAAGAAAGCATATGCCCTTGAAGCACCCCTAGGTGACGCGCCCATTTTCCCAGCAACTCAAGACATTATGAATGCCTGGCAGTCGCGTAGTGACGATTACTCCATTGTTCAGTGCGGCATGCTTTACAGCTTAGAATCGGGGCTCCAAAAGCGTTTTGAGCAACACGGAGCATATGAGATGTTCCAAGAGCTGAAAATGGTTTTCCAAGCTCATGCCCGGGTCGAGAGATATGAAGTCTCCGACAAGTTCTACAGTTGTAAGATGGAGGAAAACAGTTCTGTCAGCAAGCATATACTCAAAATGTCTGGGTTGCACAACCGCTTGTCTCAGCTGGGAGTTAATCTTCTAGATGACTCGGTCATTGACAGGATCCTCTAGTCGCTTCCACCTAGCTACAAGAGCTTTGTGATGAACTACAATATGCAGGGGATGGAGAAGTCCATTCCTGAGTTATACTCAATGCTGAAATCTACGGAGGTGGAGATAAAAAAGGAACATCAAGTGTTGATGGTCAATAAGACCACTAATTTTAAGAAAGGCAAGGGTAATAAGAACTTCAAGAAGGACGGCAAGGGAGTTGCCGCGCCCGGTAAGTCAGTTGCTGGGAAGAAGCCAAAGAATGGACCCAAGCCTGAGACTGAGTGCTTTTATTGCAAGGGAAATGGTCACTGGAAGCGGAACTGCCCCAAGTACTTAGCGGATAAGAAGGCCGGAAACACCAAAGGTATATATGATATACATGTTATTGATGTGTACCTTACCAGTGCTTGTAGTAGCTCCTGGGTATTTGATACCGGTGTGGTTGCTCACATTTGTAACTCAAAATAGGAGCTGCGGAATAAGCAGAGACTGGCGAAGGACGAGGTGACGATGCGCGTCGGGAATGGTTCCAAGGTCGATGTGATCGCCGTCGGCACGCTACCTCTACATTTACCTTCGGGATTAGTTTTAAACCTCAATAATTGTTATTTAGTGCCAGCTTTGAGCATGAACATTGTATCTGGATCTCGTTTAATGCGATATGGCTACTCATTTAAATCTGAGAATAATGGTTGTTCTATTTATATGAGAGATATGTTTTATGGCCATGCCCCGCTGGTCAGTGGTTTATTTTTGTTGAATCTCGAACGTGATGTTACACATATTCTTAGTGTGAATACTAAAAGATGTAAGATTGATAATGATAGTCCCACATACTTGTGGCACTGCCGCCTTGGTCACATTGGTGTCAAACGCATGAAGAAGCTCCATACAGATGGACTTTTGGAGTCTCTTGATTATGAATCATTTGACACGTGCGAACCATGCCTCATGGGCAAAATGACCAAGACTCCGTTCTCTGGAACAATGGAGCGAGCAACCAACTTGTTGGAAATAATACATACTGATGTATGCGGTCCAATGAGCGTTGAGGCTCGCAGTGGCTATCGTTATGTTCTCACCCTCACTGATGACTTCAGTAGATATGGGTATGTCTACTTAATGAAACACAAGTCTGAGACCTTTGAAAAGTTCAAGGAATTTCAGAGCGAGGTAGAGAATCAACGTGACAGGAAAATAAAGTTCGTACGATCAGATTGTGGAGGAGAATATTTGAGTCACGAGTTTGATACGCACTTAAGGAAATGTGGAATTGTTTCACAACTCATGCCGCCTGGAACACCTCAGAGTAATGGTGTGTCCGAACGTCGTAATCGCACTCTAATGGATATGGTGCGATCTATGATGTCTCTTACCGATCTACCGCTATCATTTTGGGGTTATGCTATAGAAACTGCCGCATTCACTTTAAATAGGGCACCATCTAAATCCGTTGAGATGACACCGTATGAATTATGGTTTGGGAAGAAACCTAAGTTGTCGTTTCTGAAAGTTTGGGGATGCAATGCTTATGTCAAGAAACTTCAACCTGAAAAGCTCGAACCCAAATCGGAAAAATGCATCTTCATAAGATACCCTAAGGAAACTATTGGGTACACCTTCTACCTCAGATCCAAAGGCAAGATCTTTGTTGCCAAGAATGGATCCTTTCTGGAGAAAGAGTTTCTCTTGAAAGAGGTAAGTGGGAGGAAAGTAGAACTTGATGAGGTACTCCCTCTTGAACCAAAGAGTAGCGCAGCTCAGGAAGATGTTTTCTGTGGTACCTGCACCGACTAGAGAGGAAGTTAATGATGATGATCATGAAACTTTGGATCAAGTTGCTACTGAACTTCATAGGTCCACAAGGACACATTCCGCACCAGAGTGGTACAGCAACCCTGTCCTGGAAATCATGTTGTTAGACAACGGTGAACCTTCGAACTATGAAGAAGCGATGGCGGGCCCGGATTCCAACAAATGGCTTGAAGCCATGAAATCCGAGATAGGATCCATGTATGAAAACAAAGTATGGACTTTGACGGACTTGCCCGATGATCGGCAAGCCATAGAGAACAAGTGGATCTTTAAGTAGAAGACTGACGTGGATGGTAATGTGACTGTCTATAAGGCTCGACTTGTCGCTAAGGGTTATCGACAAGTTCAAGGGGTTGACTACGATGAGACCTTTTCACCCGTAGTGAAGCTGAAGTCCGTCCGAATCATGTTAGCAATTGCCGGATTCTATGATTGTGAGATCTGGCAAATGGACGTCAAAACGACATTCCTTAAGGGTTTCCTTAGGGAAGAATTGTATATGATGCAGCCGAAAGGTTTTGTTGATCGTAAGAATGCTGACAAAGTATGCAAGCTCCAACGCTCCATCTATGAGCTGGTGCAAGCATCTCGGAGTTGGAACATTCGCTTTGATGAAATGATCAAAGCGTTTGGGTTTATATAGACTTATGGAGAAGCCTGTATTTACAAGAAAGTGAGTGGGAGCTCTGTAGCATTTCTCATATTATATGTGGATGACATATTGTTGATGGGAAATGATATAGAACTTTTGGAAAGAATAAAGGCCTACTTGAATAAGTGTTTTTCAATGAAGGACCTTGGAGAAGCTGCTTACATATTAGGCATCAAGATCTATAGAGATAGATCGAGACGCCTCATTGGTCTTTCACAAAGCACATACCTTGACAAGATATTGAAGAAGTTAAATATTGATCGGTCCAAGAAGGGGTTCTTGCATGTATTGCAAGGTGTGAGATTGAGCGCAGCTCAACGCCCGACCTCGACAGAAGAAAGAGAAAATAATGAGTGTCATCCCCTATGCCTCGGCCATAGGCTCTATTATGTATGCCATGCTGTGTACCAGACCTGATGTGAACCTTGCCATAAGTTTGGTGGGGAGGTACCGAAGTGATCCCAGTATGGAACACTGGACAACAGTCAAGAATATCCTGAAGTACCTGAAAAGGACTAAGGATATGTTTCTCGTTTATGGAGGTGATGAAGAGCTCGTCGTAAAGGGTTACGTCGATGCTAGCTTTGACACAGATCCGGATGACTCCAAGTCACAAACCGGATACGTGTATATTTTGAATGGTGGGGCAGTCAGCTGGTGCAGTTGCAAGCAAAGCGTCGTGGCGGGATCTACATGTGAAGAGGAATACATAACCGCTTCGGAAGCAACACAGGAAGTAGTCTGGATGAAGGAGTTTATCACCGACCTAGGAGTGATTCTCAATACGTCGGGCTCGATGACTCTCTTCTGTGACAACACTGGAGCTATTGCCCTTGCCAAGGAGCCCAAGTTTCATAAGAAGACTAGGCACATCAAGCGTCACTTCAACTCCATTCGTGAATATATTCTAGATGGAGACATAGATATTTGTAAAGTACATACGGATCTGAATGTCGCAGATCCGTTGACTAAACCTCTTTCACGAGCAAAACATGATCAGCACCAGAACTCTATGGGTGTTCGATTCATCACAATGCAACTAGATTACTGACTCTAGTGCAAGTGGAGACTGTTGGAAATATGCCCTAGAGGCAATAATAAAATAGTTATTATTATATTTCCTTGTTCATGATAATTGTCTATTTTCATGCTATAATTGTATTAACCGGAAACCATAATACATGTGTGAATACATAGACTACAACATGTCCCTAGTGAGCCTCTAGTTGACTAGCTCGTTGATCAATAGATGGTTGTGGTTTCCTGACCATGGACATTGGATGTCATTGATGACGAGATCACATCATGAGGAGAATGATGTGATGGACAAGACCCAATCCTAAGCATAGCACAAGATCGTGTAGTTTGTTTGCTAGAGCTTTTCTAATGTCAAGTATATTTCCTTAGACCATGAGATTGTGCAACTCTCGGATGCCGTAGGAATGCTTGGGTGTATCAAACATCACAACGTAACTGGGTGACTATAAAGGTGCACTACAGGTATCTCCAAAAGTGTCTGTTGGGTTGGCATGGCACGAATCGAGACTGGGATTTGTCACTCCGTGTGACGGAGAGGTTTCTCTGGGCCCACTCGGTAACGCATCATCATAATGAGCTCAATGTGACTAAGGAGTTAGTCACAAGATCATGTGTTATGGAATGAGTAAAGAGACTTGCCGGTAACGAGATTGAACAAGGTATAGGGATACCGACGATCGAATCTCGGGCAAGTAACATACCAATGGGCAAAGGGAATTGTATACAGGATTGATTGAATCCCCGACATCGTGGTTCATCCTATGAGATCATCGTGGAACATGTGGGAGCCAATATGGGTATCCAGATCCTGCTATTGGTTTTTGGCCGGAGAGGTGTCTCGGTCATGTCTGCATGGTTCCCGAACCCGTAGGGTCTATACACTTAAGGTTCGGTGACGCTAGAGTTGTTATGGGAAATTGTATGTGGTTACCAAAGGTTGTTCGGAGTCCCGGATGAGATCTCGGACGTCACGAGGAGTTCCAGAATGGTCCGGAGGTGAAGATTTATAAATGGTAAGTCCAGTTTCAGTCGCCGGAATAGTTTCGGGGGTTATCGGTATTGTACCAGGACCACCGAAAGGTGTCCGGGTGGGGCCACCTGCTCTGGAGGACTTAGTGGGCGGAATACGGGTGGGGACCAGCCCCTTAGTGGGCTGGTGCGCCCCCAAGGGCCCAAGGCGCCTAGGGTTGGAAACCTTAGGGGGAGGGGGCGCCTCCCACCTGCTTGGGGGGCAAGTCTCCCCTCCTGGCAGCCGCCCCCTCTCCCCTCCACCCTATAAATAGAGGGGGGGTGGGAGGGCAGCTGCACGCCTTCCCCTGGCGCAACCCTCCCCCTCTCCAACACCTCCTCCTCCTCCGTAGTGCTTGGCGAAGCCCTGCTGGAGAACCACGAGCTCCACCACCACCACGCTGTCGTGCTGCCGGAGTTCTCCCTCAATTTCTCCTCCCCTTGCTGGTTCAAGAAGGAGGAGACGTCCCTGGGTTGTACGTGTGTTGAACGCGGAGACGCCATCCGTTCGGCGCTTGGATCGGATCTTCCGCGATTTGAATCACCACGAGTACGACTCCATCAACCACGTTCTTGTAACGCTTCCGCTTAGCGATCTTCAAGGGTATGAAGATGCACTCCCTCTCTCTTGTTGCTAGTATCTCCTAGATTGATCTTGGTGACACGTAGGAAAATTTGAATTATTACTACGTTCCCCAACACCCCTATACTTGTGGGTCATCAAGACTCTTTTCTGGCGCCATTGCCGGGGAGTGAAGCGTCATTGGTGAGTGGAATTTGGTAAGGAAAAAATTATATAGTGTGCTGAAATTTATTGTCACTTGTTGCTATGGAAAATAATCCTTTGAGGGGATTGTTTGGGGTATCTTCACCTTGTCTAGTAGAGGAAGAAGTAGCTCCTCAACCTACTGAACCTACTAAAAATATTTATTATAAAATTCCTTCGGGTATGATAGAGAAACTGATAGCTAATCCTTATGCAGGAGATGGAACACTACATCCTGATATGCATCTAATCTATGTGGATGAAGTTTGTGGATTATTTAAGCTTGCAGGTTTGCCCGAGGATGATGTCAAGAAGAAGGTCTTCCCTTTATCTTTGAAGGGAAAGGCATTGACATGGTATAGGCTATGCGATGATATTGGAGCTTGGAATTACAACCGACTGAAATTGGAATTTCATCAGAAGTTTTATCCTATGCATCTGGTTCATCATGATCAGAATGATATATATAATTTTTGGCCTCGTGAAGGAGAAAGTATCGCTCAAGCTTGGGGGAGGCTTAAGTCAATGTTATATTCATGCCCCAATCATGAGCTCTCAAGAGAAATAATTATGCAGAACTTTTATGCTGGGCTTTCTCGTAATGATCAATCCATGCTCGATACTTCTTGTACTTGTTCTTTTATGAAGAAGGCTATTGAATTCAAATGGGATTTATTGGAAATAATTAAATGGAACTCTGAAGATTGGGAGCTCGACGAAGGTAAGGAGTTAGGTATAAACCTTAAGTTCGATTGTGTTAAAATTTTTATGGATACCGATGTTTTTCATGAATTTAGCACTAAATATGGACTTGACTCTGAGATAGTAGCTTCTTTCTGTGAATAATTTGCTACTCATGTTGATCTCCCTAAGGAGAAGTGGTTTAAATATCATCCTCCCATTGAAGTGAAAGTAGTAGAACCTATTAAAGCTGAAGAAGAAACCAATACTTATAACGTTGATCTAGTTGTTCCTACTGCTTATATTGTGAAACCACCTTTTCCTGTTAGAGTAAAGGAACGTGCTAAAGCTTCAGCAGTGATCCGTAAGAGTTATACTAGAACACCCACACCCCCTGAACAATTAAAGTTGATCCTAGTATTGTTATGGTTAAAGATCTCTTGGTCGATAATATTGATGGGCATGTTATTTATTTCTATGATGAAGCTTCTAGAATTGCTAAACCCGATGATAAAGATAAACATAGACATGTTGTTGGCATGCACTACAAAAAAAAGACGCATCCGTGACACTTTGGGCCGAACTAAATTTTTTATGTCATGCTTATGACACTTCTATGACGATAATTGTGAAAAAACCCGGTATCATCATAGATGTGGTGGGCTCCTACTTCTATGACAAAAAAATCATGACAGAAAATGGGCTTTTTGTCCTAGGCGGGCCGGAGACGCAGCTGCATGACATTCTTTGGGCCGTGCATGACGGAAAAAATCGTGGTAGAAGTGAGGATGAGGAAAATATCGGGGAGTTCCCGGTTACGGTGGGTGGTCTGGGGCCGAGCGATGCGTGTTTCTCTCGTACACGTACGCGCGTGGGTGCAAGGCGTTGGGCTCTAACTGAACCCGAGCGAGGCGTTCGCCTACTGAATCCGAGCGATCGCACTGCAGGCTACGCATTACTGAACCTGAGCGATCGGTCCATGTGGCTGTTAACTGAACCCGATCGAGCGATTCCTTCACTATTGCTAGCTGGTAACTGAAGCCAATCGAACCTGTTGCCTCCGTCCCTTGATGAACAGTGAGGGTTGTTGGGGGGGTTGGATGAACAGTTCCCGATGGGGGGTTGGATGAACAGGACCCCGTGGTAGTAGAGGCCGTTACCGCTGGATGAACAGGACCCCGATCGAGCCGGTTGGGGGTGGATGAATAGGACCCCATGGAGGGCTAGATGAACATGACCCCATGGAGGGCTGGTTGAACAGTAGCTGGTGGAGGGCTGGATGAACAGTAGCCCGTGGAGGGGTGGTTGAACAGGACCCCGTGGAGAGGGCAGGTTGAACAGTAGCCGGTGGAGGAGCGGTGGAGGAGCGGTGGAGGCTGGATGAACAGGAGCCCGAGGATGAACAGTCGCAGGTGGAGGCTGGAGGAGGTCGACGGTGATGAACAATAGCCCGTGGAGGCTGGAGGAGGTCAACGGTGGAGATGAACAATAGTCCGTGGAGTCCCGTTTTGCGGTATGCCACACCCCTCCCAATGAACAGGACCCCCG
Source organism: Triticum aestivum (assembly GCF_018294505.1). Taxonomy (NCBI): domain Eukaryota; kingdom Viridiplantae; phylum Streptophyta; class Magnoliopsida; order Poales; family Poaceae; genus Triticum; species Triticum aestivum. Next base: position 229,930,096 of record NC_057814.1, on the reverse strand, counting down.
TTTCGACCTAGCGCTCCAACACAAGTCCGTTTCCTCCGTTTTGCGGTACGCCACACCCCTCGCGATCAATAGGACCCAGTTTCGACCATAGGAGGTCCAAGAGAAGTCCGTTTCCTCCGTTTTGCGGTACGCCACACCCCTCCCGATGAACAGGATCCCGTTTCGACCGTGGCCGGTCGAACACAAGGCCATTTCCTCCGTTCTGCGGTACGCCTGGCCTCGTTTCGATCGGTTGTTCCGTCCAAGCCGGTTGGCTCCCGATGAACACGACGCATTCCGTTCCAACCCAGCCGGTTGGCTCCCGATGTACACGACGACGCAGTTTCTCCGTTCCGACCCAGCCATGTACACGAGCCCTGGCCGTACGTATGCACGAGTAGGCGTTCGAGACCCCGCCCGTATGTACGTACGTGGCCGTATTTACTTTCTTGCACCCTGGCTGTACATACGTGTACATGCTACGTGCGCGCCTCTACTACGACACGTGCCCTTCCTTACTCGGCCACGATTCGTCGCTGCAGCCTGCAGACAGACCGATCGACCAGTATGTACGTAGACGTTCGCGACCAGAATGACAATGCTACGTACGCTTCGACCAGGTGGGTCCCGACTGTCAGGGAGGATAAGGAGGCACACTTCCTTGTGTGCGAAGATGTAGCTGGTGGGTCCCAGTAGTCAGGGGTGAAACATTTTTTTTGCGAAATATGGTGGCCCGTCCGGTGGGTCCCTGCTGTCAGGTGGAGGAATCATTATTTTGCGCGTCATAAGGAGGCACTTCCTTGCTGCAGCCGTGGACCCAGCTATTAGCCTCTCCACGTACAATACTCTTCTGATGGAAGTCATTCCTTGACCACATTGACCACGCCGCGCCGAGAGCACCAAGGCGGTGGACGACGGCGAGGCCTAGGAAGGGGACGACGCGGAGTCGGGGAAGACGCGACAGTGGATGCCCACGCGGAGAGGAGTACGAGGGTTCACTGGTTCGGCTGCGGTGTGAGGCTGTCATCGCCGCAGAATAACAGGGGGTGTGGGTGAGTAGAGGGATGGCCTGGCCAGCGGCGGGAGTAGTAGGGGGCGGTGAGGCCTCCGCGGCAGCACAACCGGCCACGAGAGGCAGGAGCAGGTGGCATGACCGGCGTTGGTTTGGGCGGCTGGAGCAAGAAGACCAGAGGTTGAAGAAGCACTACAGCCGTTGGATGGACATCGTACGGTGGCTGGAGCTAGAATCGTTCATATTGACTAAGTTGACAAAGCCCTCCGTCCCCATCAACTTAGTAGGCCCACAAGTCAGCCTCCCACTATGGTGGGTCCTAGCTAGCAGGGGGAGTATTCATTTTTGTGTGTGTTGACCACGCCGCGCCGAGCGCATCCAAGGTGGTGGACGAGGGCGAGGCCCCGGACAGCAACGAGCCGGAGATGGGAAGACATGGGAGTGGAGTCGCAGACGGAGAGGTGTACGAGGGTTAACTGGTTCTGGTGCGGCGTGGTTCGGCAGTCGGTGGAGAAGAACAGGAGGTGTGGAGGGGTGGAGGGATGGCCGGGCCGGTGGTGGGGTAGCGTTTCATAGCGAAGCGTGCTAAGAAGAGCTGCTAGCAGCAGGAGGGGGGAGCAAGTGGTCCCGGCGGCGCTGGAGGAAGAAGACGAGAGATTGAAGATGGATGCCGGTTGTTGGATGTAAATCCAACGGCTAACGATGCCAGGATCATTTGTTGACGAAGTTGACAACGACTTGTGTTGGCTTCGACCTATTGACCCACATTTCATGCTACAAAAATGTGGCACATATTCAACCTATTTTTTTAGAATTTACAGTCCATTTGATCTTTTTTTGAGAATTACAGTCCATTTGCTGGACTGGGTGAACAAATAATGTATCATCCATGCGGCCCATTTTTTTAAACCTATAGCCCATTTTCACTTTCTTGAAATAAACGAAATTGCTGGGCTCACTGAACAAATAATGTAGCATCTGTGCCGCCCATTTATTTTTTTCCTAAAAAATTAAAGGCCATTTGCACTCTCTTGAAATACACGATTTTGCTGGGCTGGTTCTAATTATAATGTTGGGTTGGGCGCAACAATGTTATCAAAAAATAAACACGGGCTGAGCATTTTGTTATAAATATATTTAAATAATAAGTGATTTATTGTTACATTGGTCCTTAAATCTTACCAAGCTTTTGTACACAATCACTAGGATTTTCGTTGCCTTAATGTAAAAAAATCTAGGATTTTATTGTTGAGAAATTATTTTTATAAGTTAATAAGATGTGGGATATTGTTTTCTTATATATGTAAGTATCTGTTAAATATATGATGACAATAACAATAATATATAATGACATATAAAATAATTTAAATATATATAATATAGTTAGAAGGGAAACATAAGTTGGACCTGACGTTCCTATTCTTATATAGAAAAATAGAACAGACCTCTGCGTTTTCTTCAAAAAAATACATAAGTTGGGCTGCCGATGTTTCAGGAAAAATAAAACCTCGGATGGGAGGTCCATAGGCCGGTCGATACATGACGACCCTCAAGAAAATACAAACCGGCGTGTCGTGGGCTGCGCATGTTAAAAAACAAAGCCTAGACGGGGAAGCCCACAACCCAGCTGATACTTGCTGTCCCACTGATAATAAATGATACATGCCAGCTCCCCGGCTTCGTTGTAAATTTATCTCCTTTAGTAACTACGTTGAAGCACCTAAAAAATGTAACTATGTTGACAAACCCCTGGGCCCCAACGTCGGTATAGCATTAGGAGGAAGTATTTTTTCAATGAGGCACTTTCTTGCGTACGGCCATAGACCTGGTGGGTCCTGACTGTCCGCCTCTCCATGTACAGTCCTCTCCAGATTCCTCTCGTTTGTTCAGCATGTTCACAACGGCAGACAGCGGCGAGCGCACAAAGGCGCAGGACGAGTTCGAACCACACGAGGCAGTGCCTTATTTTTGCCGAAACTACTGAACTAGTGATGTCTACTACGCAACCTTCTTCTTGTAGACGTTGTTGGGCCTCCAAGTGCAGAGGTTTGTATGACAGTAGCAAATTTCCCTCAAGTGGATGGCCTAAGGTTTATCAATCCGTGGGAGGCGTAGGATGAAGATGGTCTCTCTCAAACAACCCTGCAACCAAATAACAAAGAGTCTCTTGTGTTCCCAACACACCCAATACAATGGTAAATTGTATAGGTGCACTAATTCGGCGAAGAGATGGTGATACAAGTGCAATATGGATGGTAGATATAGGTTTTTGTAATCTAAAAATATAAAAACAGCAAGGTAACTAATGATAAAAGTGAGCGTAAACGGTATTGCAATGCTAGGAAACAAGGCCTAGGGTTCATACTTTCACTAGTGCAAGTTCTCTCAACAATAATAACATAATTGGATCATATAACAATCCCTCAACATGCAACAAAGAGTCACTCCAAAGTCACTAATAGCGGAGAACAAACGAAGAGATTATTGTAGGGTACGAAACCACCTCAAAGTTATTCTTTCGGATCGATCTATTCAAGAGTTCGTACTAGAATAACACCTTAAGACACAAATCAACAAAAACCCTAATGTCACCTAGATACTCCAATGTCACCTCAAGTATCCGTGGGTATGATTATACGATATGCGTCACACAATCTCAGGTTCATCTATTCAACCAACACAAAGAACTTCAAAGAGTGCCCCAAAGTTTCTACCGGAGAATCAAGACGAAAACGTGTGCCAACCCCTATGCATAAGTTCACAATGTTACGGAACCCGCAAGTTGATCACCAAAACATACATCAAGTAGATCACGTGAATATCCCACTGTCACCACAGATAAGCACATGCAAGACATACATCAAGTGTTCTCAAATCCTTAAAGACTCAATCCGATAAGATAACTTCAAAGGGAAAACTCAATCCATTACAAGAGAGTAGAGGGGGAGAAACATCATAAGATCCAACTATAATAGCAAAGCTCGCGATACATCAAGATCGTACCACCTCAAGAACACGATAGAGAGAGAGAGAGATCAAACACATAGCTACTGGTACATACCCTCAGCCCCGAGAGTGAACTACTCCCTCCTCGTCATGGAGAGCGCCGAGATGATGAAGATAGCCACCGGTGAGGGTTCCCTCCTCTGGCAGGGTGCCGGAACAGGGTCCCGATTGGTTTTTGGTGGCTACAGAGGCTTGCGGCAGCGGAACTCCCGATCTATTCTGTTCCCCGATGTTTTTAGGGTGTATGGATATATATAGGCGAAAGAAGTCGGTCAGGGGAGCCACGAGGGGCCCACGAGGGTGGGGGGCGCTGTCGGATCACGGGTTCCGGCAAAACCCTTAAGGTTCGAACTCTCGGGTGCACGCGAAGTTCTTTCCCTTCTACCGATCCACGCCCTAGGTTTGCTAAGATCTCGCGGACGAACTTGACGAACTTGACGAATTCACAACACAAAAGACACAAGATTTATACTGGTTCGGGCCACCTTGTGGTGTAATACCCTACTCTAGTGTGGTGGTGGTGGATTGCCTCTTGGGCTGATGATGAACAGTACAAGGGGAAGAACAGCCTCCTGAAGTTGAGGTGTTCTTGTGCTCAGTGAGTGGCTAAGGGTTGGCTCAAGATCCGATCCTGTTTGCCCTACTGTGGTGGCTAGTCCTATTTATATAGGCCCTGGTCCTCTTCCCAAATATCGAGCGGGAAGGGAGCCAACAACGGCCAATTTGAAAGGGGACAGCTAGTATAGCTTATCCTGACAAAAGTAGTCTTCGCCTGCGAAAGGCTCTGGTGGTGACGCCGCCTTGGGCTCCATGGTGACCTCCGTCTTGTCGTCCTGCTGGTCTTGGTCTCGTTGCACTGATATGGAAACCTTTGCTTGATGCCTCGGTACTCCGCGCCTGCGCTCGCTCCCTTAGCACCAAAGGGGAAACAAGGACACTGCGCGCGCTGGCGCCCGCCTGATCTTGATCGTCATGGCTCACGTCACGAGAACCTCATGAGGTTTGCCCTGCCTTGATCTCTCCGCTCCTCATGAGCCAACCTGGTGAGGCCGCTCCTGAGGAGGTCTTGTGTCGCCCGCCTCGCGAGGCTTGGCCCCTCGCGAGGGTCTTGAATTCCTTGTTGATGAAGATGGCCGTACAGGCCTGCTAGCATAGCCACGCCGTGGGCTGCAGGCAGGCAAGTCTGGGGACCCCCGTTCCCAAAACGCCGATAGTAGCCCCCGGGCCCAAGGTGCGCTCGGACTTGGCTTCGAGGCGAAGCCAAAGGTCAAGTGCGGAGCGCCGCGAGCCCCAAAAGCCTGCGGCCTTGGTCGACGCGTGGCGGTTGATTGGACGTGGGCGTCTCCGCTTCCCCACGCTGCCTCGGCAACTGCCTGACTTGACAAATCCCTGCGACATCCAAGGAAAACCATCATTACCTGTGATTGTGGGAGGCGCCGGTTGGCCTTCTTCCGCTATAAATGGGGAGGGGGGCAGAGCCCCCGTCGCCCGTCTCTTCCCAGTTCACTTGCTTCTTCCTCCTTGCCCCTCTGCTAGTAGCAATGGCGTCATCGAAGAGGTTCTCCGCCGTGGAGAAGGGAAAGGCCCCTCGGGAGGGGCCCGGCTCCCCGGCGCCCAAGCGTGCACGCGGCCGTCCCCGTAAGCACGCCGCGACCCCCGCCGTGGCCCCCCGTTCCCGGGGTGGCGCCGCTGTGCGTGGCAGGAGTCGCTCCGGTCGCAGCAGCCCCGTCGACGAAGGGAGACGCGCCGTGGTTGCGCGGCCTCCCCGGTCGCGCTTCCACGCGTCAGAGGTGCTACCGGAGTTCCTTGTCTGGTCGGAGGATCTGGCCGCAGCTAGCTCCAGCTTCCCCGCTTCTTTGCCGACGAGCTGCCGGCCTCCAGTCCAGGTGGGCTCTGGCTGCAGGCGGACGGTTGCTGCAGCCGGGCTTCTTGGGTCGTGGTCGAGGTCTCCGTCGCGGGCAACATAGCTCTGGCCTGCGGTTGGCAGACGTTTGCCCGTGCGCGCGGCCTGGGCAGGCGGTGCACCCTCCACTTCAAGTATGACGGTGATGACCCTCTATGTGAGGGTGTTTGGGGAAGATGGTCGCCGCGCCGGATGCTGCCCCTAGGTGAACGACGGCGAGGAGGTGCTCGGCCTTGGCGATGGTCGGGACGAGGAGGAGGGCGAACCCGCCGGCCGCGCCTCGTCCAGCTACGGTGGCTCTTCTCTCGGCGACAGCTCCAGCAGTGGCGGCTACGACCAGCCGCCGCGCTCGCTTCGAAGGTGGTAGCGGGTCGTCTCACCGCCGCGCCTCCGTGAAGCGTGGGGAGGGATCCGGCTAATGCTCGGGACGTCGCCAAGGGCCTGCCCCCGTGGAACGCTGCGGGGGCGAGCGCCGCTTTTGTTTTGTTCTTCTTTCCTTTCCTGCATCAAAATGAAACTAGTATGGGCCCGGAGGGGCGTGTATCGAACCATGATTCCTCAATCAATATGCTATTCTTGTTGTTTCCGTGCTGTGCTGTTATTTTGTGCAGAGATAACTTAGCTTGGTGCGTTCGGGGCGGCCTCCTCTTCACGAGGCATTTGTTTCCTCGTGCCCATCTTGACCTAGTGGTCTGTGGTTGCTCAGGAACTGCAAAAAATTCGTTAGGAAGCTCGCCAGGAGACTTGTCGTTCACCCAAGCCTTGACCCAATGCTTCATATCACGGTACCCGAGGGGCACGAATTTGGGGAGATGCGCCAGCTTGTGGGGTTAAACGAGGGTGCCTCGCGAGAAGGCAGATGGAAGGCAGAGAGAAGGAAAAACGCTCACGAGGGCACCTGCCTAGCCCCCTCGCGAGGTATGCGAGAGAGAGAACACAGGTGAACTAGAGTCGGAAATGGCAGCAAAAGGCGACGGAACCAAATTAGCAAGGAACACTAGAAGCAAACTTTGATTAAGAGAAGGCAAGCCAACTACGGAAAGCAAATGAAAAGCCGCATCCGACACCTAGTCTAGTCTTCAAGTCTTCTCACTAGCGTAGAGCTAAGTGCTGCTACTAGGCGTGGGAGGGAGCCCCCGAGGCCCGAGGGCGGCACTCCTGAGACTCCGGGGCGTGTACATCCCCACTCATTATTACGTGAGAGTGTCACGGGCGGCAATTCTTCACAGGCATCGGGCCTTCTTCACAGGCGCTGGGCCTTTCCTCATAGGCACTGGGCCTTGCTTCATGGGTAGAACTTCCGGAGGTGCTGGATGTTCCAGGCGTTCTGGATGGGTACCCCGTCCTGCGTCTCTAGACGTGCGGCGCCAGGCTTGGAGACATGGGCGACCTTGAACGGGCCCTCCCACATAGGTGAGAGCTTGTGCAGCCCTTCCGTGGAGAGGACCCGCCTCAGGACGAGGTCACCCGCCTCGAGCATCCTGGAACGGATGTTGCGGCAGTGGTACCGCCGCAGCGCCTGCTGGCACCTTGCCGCCCTCAGTGCGGCCTCGCGGCAACGTTCCTCCCCCAGCATGAGATCCATCCCCCGCGTGGCGTCCTGCTGCGTTTCATCAAACGCCAGGACCCGTGCGGAGCGATGCTTGACCTCGTGAGGGAGGACCGCTTTGGCTCCGTAGACGAGGAAGAACGGGGTCTCACCCGTCGGCTTGGTGGCGGTGGTGCGGATGGACCACAGCACGGACTGGAGTTCGTTGTGCCAGCCCCTACCGCAGGCCTCGAGCTTCTTCTTGAAGGTCCTGGTCTTGAGGCCCCTCAGGACCTCTGCGTTGGCGCGTTCGGCTTGACCATTGCTCCTGGGGTGCGCCACCGAAGCGTAGCAGATCTGCGTTCCAAGGTTAGAACAGTATGTTTTGAAGAGTAGTGAACTGCGAGCCGTTGTCGGTGATGATGCGGTTGGGGACCCTGAAGCGGCTCACAAGACCCTTGATGAATTTGACCGCGGAACCAGCTGGGATGGTGCGGACGGCTTCCACTTCCGCCCACTTGGTGAACTTGTCGATGGCGACGTTGAGGTAGCGGTAGCCCCCAGACGCTCGAGGGAACGGGCCCAAGATATCCAGCCCCCAGACCGCGAACGGCCATGTGAGTGGGATGGTCTGGAGGCCTTGAGCCGGCTGATGGATCTGCTTGGCGTGGAACTGGCAGGCTTCGCAGGACTTCACCAGCTCAGCTGCGTCGTTGAGCGCCGTGGGCCAGTAGAATCCACTGCGGAATACCTTGCCGACGAGGGTCCGTGATGACGAGTGGTGCCCGCAGTCCCCGCCGTGTATGTCAATTAGCAACTCCTTCCCCTGGTCTCTGGAAATGCAAAGCAGTGAAACATCATTTGGTCGCTTCCTGTACAACTCACCGTCCTGGATGCAGTATGCCGTGGCTTGCCGGGCCACGCGCTCTGCGTCCTCCTCCTTCTCCAGCAGCGCCCCTTGCATCAGATATTCCTTGAATTCCTTGGTCCAGCATCCCTCCTGGGGCTCGAGCGCCAAGAGAAGACGAGCTCCTGAGGTCGGGCCACAGGCTGGGGCTCCTGTGGCAGGTGGCTGTGGGAGCTCCTCCCGAGGCTGAGCTGTGCTTGAAAGTGATGGTGTCGCTGATGGCTTGAAGAGCCGTTCCTCAAAGACGCCGGGCTCTTGGGGCTGCCGCTTGGATGCTCTCTTGGCGATGTCGTCAGCTTCCTTGTTGGTGCCTCGGGGCACGTGCTGCAACTCCAGGACCAAGAACTGCTTCTCCATCTTGCGCACCTCTGCGAGGTACGCCTCCATGTGCTCTTCCTTCGGCTCGTATACCTTGTTGGAGAAGTTGACGAGGAGCTGCGAATCGCCCTTAACGGTAAGGCGCTTCACCCCCAGAGCTGCCGCGGCCTTTAGGCCAGCTATGAGGCCTTCATATTCTGCGATGTTGTTGGAGACCTTCTCGCCCTGCTGAAAGCAGAGCTGCACAGCGTAGTAGAGTTTGTCCTGAGTGGGCGAGATGAGTACTGCTCCAGCCCCCGCGCCCTGATGCGCGAAGGCGCCATCAAAATACATGACCCAACCGTCTGGCGTCTCGCTTCCTGGTGAGGTGGACCGGTCTTCGCCTACTTCAAGTGTCGGGGCATCCGTCCATTCCGCCACAAAATCAGCGAGCGCGGCTCCCTTGATGACCCTGGTAGTGCTGAACTCCAACTGGAATGCCTGCAGCTCAATGTTCCACTCAGCGACCCTTCCAGTAGAGTTGGGGCTCCTGAGCACCCTCTCCAATGGGTAGGCTGAGACGACCTTGATGGGGTGGCCCTGGAAGTAGTGCCGCAACTTGCACGAGGCCACCAAGAGCGCGAGCAGGAGCTTCTGAGGCATGGGATATCGCGCTCTCGCGTCCCGCAACACTGTGCTGACAAAATACACCGGGTGCTCGACGAGGGCTGGCGCGTTGGTGAGGCTCGTGTCTTGCGGAAGTTGGGGCGTTTCCTGAGGTGGTAGGACTCCTGACACCTGATCGCTTGCGGGAATCTCGGCGACGTTGTCCTGCCGAGCTTGGTCTTCTGTTGATGCTGCTAAGGCTCTTGCGATGCCTTCCTGATCTTGCGTCACTTCGGCTGGTGGCATAGCTTGGCGCGACGCGCCCTTGGCCTGGTGCTCTTTCGGAACCGCCACCAGCGTCGCGCTGGCGGAGTACGGGGTGGCGGCAAGGTAGAGTACTAGGGGCTCGAGAGGTCGCGGCGCCACCATCACCGGAGGGCTGGTCAGGTATCTCTTGAGGTCTTGAAAAGCTCGGTCGGCCTCCGGGGTCCACTCGAATGGGCCCTTCTTCTTCATCAGCTTGAAGAAGGGTAGGGCACGCTCTCCCAGCTTGGAGATGAAGCGTCCCAACGCAGTTACCCGACCAGCCAGCTTCTGCATTTCCTTGAGGGTCTGCGGTGGGCTCATGTCCTCAATGGCCTTGATCTTCTCTGGGTTCGCCTCAATCCCTCTGTGGGACACGAGGAATCCCAGCAGCTTATCGGAAGGGACACCGAACACGCACTTCTCCGGGTTAAGCCGCAAGTTCACCTGGCGCAGGCTTGCGAAGGTCTCCTCCAGGTCTTGGATCAAGGTCCTTGCCTCCCGAGACTTCACCACAATGTCGTCGACGTAGGCCTCCGTGTTTCTCCCGAGCTGCCGCCCCAAGGCGATGTGCATCAGCCGCTGAAAGGTCGTGCCCGCGTTGCGTAGTCTGAAGGGCATGCAGGTGTACCACACAGGGTCAGGAAGGTTGTCTTCTCTACATCTTCTACCGCCATCTTGATCTGGTGATACCCTGAGAACGCATCCAAGAAGCACAGCAGGTCGCACTCGGCGGTGGAGTCAACGATCTGGTCGATGCATGGAAGCGGGAACGGATCTTGGGGGCAGGCCTTGTTGAGGTTGGTGAAGTCGACGCACATTCGCTCCTTCCCGCCTTTCTTCGGCACTACGACGGGGTTCGCCAGCCATTCGGGGTACCGAACCTCGCGAATGGCACCCGCTGCCTCCAACTTGCGGGTCTCTTGGACGATGAAGGCCTGCTTCTCCGTGGACTGCCGTCTCGCCCGCTGCTTCACGGGGCGCACATTGGGACATACCCTTAAGTGATGCTGAATCACCTCTCTCGGGACCCCCACCAGATGGTTGGGATCCCATGCGAATATATCTTTGTTTGCGTGCAAGAACTTCACCAACGCTTCCTCTTGGCTCGGGTCGAGGCCGGCACCTATGGTAAAGGTGGCTCCTGAGGACCCGTCCTCGTTGACCGGCACCTGGTTGGTTTCCGCCTTGTCTTGGGTGAACACTGCTTCTTCTTGGTTGGTGCGGCTCCCTTGGCCTCGGGGGTGCCCGCATCGGCGGGCTGCACCGCCGCGGCGGTCTTGAGGGCGAGCTTGAGCACCGCCGGGGCCTCCTTGGCGTCCCCCTTGACGGTGAGGACGCCTTTGCTTCCAGGCATCTTCATGAGGTTGTAGGCCAGATGAGTCGCTGCCATGAACTAGGCCAGAGCTGGGTACCCGAGGATGGCGTTGTACGGGAGGCCGATGCGGGCGATGTCGAAGTCGACCAGCTCGGTGCGGTAGTTGTTGCGTGTGCCGAAGGTGACGGGGAGGCGGATCTGCCCCAGGGAACGGGTGGCGCCGCCACCAACTCCTGAGAAAGGCTTGCTGAGGCTGAGCCGCTCGAGCGACATGTGAAGAAGGCTGAAGGCCTCCACTGAGAGCAAGTTGAGGCCGGCGCCACCGTCGATGAGAGTCTTGGTGACGGCTATGTTGTAGATGATGGGCGTGCAGAGCATCGGAAGCCTGCCCAAGCCAGCGGTGGTGACGGGGTGGTCTTCTGAGCTGAAGGGAGGTCGGCCTTGGGCGCAGCCCAGCCTGGCGGAGCCCCCGAGCGCTTGGAAGCGGCGCTGATCTGGCGAAGGAATGGCTTGATATGGCGATCTGAAGGTGGTGCTTGAGAACCGCCTAACAGGGCCGCGACCACGAAGTGCGCTGGCACCGCGTAGCGCGCAGTGAAGAGACCGCGCAGCTCCTCCCAAGACGCCACTGTGGATCCAGGGAGGTTGAGCAGCCAGGCGCGCGGCGCGCCGGCGAGGGCCATGGGAAGCCAGTTGGCCATGACCTTGTCGTCACCCCCGGCTTCGAGGACGGCTTCCTCATATGCCAGCAGGAAAGCCGACGGGTCCGCCGCGCCGTCGTAGCGCGGCGGCATCTCCGGCTTGAACTTGGGCGGCCATTGCACCTGCCGCAAGGCGGGGGCCAGGGCTCGGAGCCCCCTGGCCCCGTCATCAGCGCCTGCCGTCGGAGCTGGGAGCGAGGCGCCTGCCATGCGGGCGGGGTGCGGCGGCGACGGAGCGCATATCGACGGAAGGAAAGCTACGGCGCACCCCTACCTGGCGCACCAAATGTCGGATCACGGGTTCCGGCAAAACCCTTAAGGTTCGAACTCTGGGTTGCGCGCGAAGTTCTTTCCCTCCTACCGATCCACGCCCTAGGTTTGCTAAGATCTCGCAGACGAACTCACAACACAAAAGACACAAGATTTATACTGGTTCGGGCCACCATTGTGGTGTAATACCCTACTCCAGTTTGGTGGTGGTGGATTGCCTCTTGGGCTGATGATGAACATTACAAGGGGAAGAACAGCCTCCTGAGGTTGAGGTGTTCTTGTGCTCGGTGAGTGGCTAAGGGTTGTCTCAAGATCCGATCCCGTTGCCCCTTACTGTGGTGGCTAGTCCTATTTATATAGGCCCTGGTCCTCTTCCCAAATATCGAGCGGGAAGGGAGCCAACAATGGCCAATTTGAAAGGGGACAGCTAGTACAGCTTATCCTGACAAAAGTAGTCTTCGCCTGCAAAAGGCTCTCATGGTGACGCCGCCTTCGGCTCCATGGTGACCTCCGTCTTGGCGTCCTGCTGGTCTTGGTCTTGTTGCACTGATATGGAAACCTTTGCTTGATGCCTCGGTACTCCGCGCCTATGCTCGCTCCCTTAGCACCAAAGGGGAAACAAGGACACTGTGCGCTGGCGCCCGCCTGATCTTGATCGTCATGGTTCACGTCACGAGAACCTCACGAGGTTTGCCCTGCCTTGATCTCTCCGCTCCTCGCGAGCCAACCTGGTGAGGCTGCTCCTGAGGAGGTCTTGTGTTGCCCGCCTCGCGAGGCTTGGCCCCTCGCGAGGGTCTTGAATGCCTTGTTGATGAAGATGGGCCGTACAGGCCTGCTAGCATAGCCACGCCATGGGCCACAGGTAGGCAAGTCTGGGGACCCCCGTTCCCATAATGCCGACAGGCGCGCCCAGGGGGTAGGGCGTGCCTCCCTGCCTCGTGGCTTCCTTGAAGATTCCCTGACGTCTACTCCAAGTCTCCTGGATTGCTTCTGTTCCAAAAATAACTCTCCCGAAGGTTTCATTCCGTTTGGACTCCGTTTGATATTCCTTTTCTTCGAAACACTGAAATAGGCAAGAAAACAACATTTTGGGCTGGGCCTCCGATTAATAGGTTAGTCCCAAAAATAATATAAAAGTGTATAATAAAGCCCATTAAACATCCAAAACAGATATATAATAGCATGAGTACTTCATAAATTATAGATACATTGGAGACGTATCAGCATCCCCAAGCTTAATTCCTGCTCGTCCTCGAGTAGGTAAATGATAAAAGAAATAATTTATGAAGTGTGAATGCTAGCAGGTGCACAAGTTTGATCAATGATAATTTGAATCACCTTTTCTAGCATCATCATATGTCATAACAGTAGCTCATCTCATAAAACTTTTCATGATCAAGTAACAAACTGTTCACATGTTAAAGTATAGATCATAAACTTTCTTGAAAACTAACAAATCGTGTTATTAGTCATCAAATAATTACAATTCATCTTATTTTCAGGAAGAGTCTATGTCAGAGCTTTGATTCAGCAAACTTCACATACTCAACTATCATTTAGTCTTCAATTGCTAACACTCACACAGAGAAAGGTAGGGGCTTATAGATTCGCCTCCCAACCTTTTACCTCAATGGTAATGTCAACAATAATAGTTCATGATGCCTTACATCTAATTGGATATATATATCAGGATCTTTCCAACACAAGTGCTTGCCAAAGGATGAAATGTAAAAAGGAAAGGTGAAGATCACCATGACTCTTGCATAAGGTATAAGACAAGAATAAAAGATAGGCCCTTCGCAGAGGGAAGCAGAGGTTGTCATGCGCTTTTATAGTTGGATGCACAAAATCTTAATGCGAAAGAACGTCACTTTATATTGCCACTTGTGATAGGGACCTTTATTATGCAGTCCGTCGCTTTTATTGCTTCCACATCACAAGATCGTATAAAGCTTATTTTCTCCACAGTAATAGATCATACATATTTAGAGAGCAATTTTTATTGCATGCACCGATGGCTACTTACTTGAAGGATCTTACTCAATCCATAGGTAGGTATGGTGGACTCTCATGGCAATACTGGTTTAAGGGATGTTTGGAAGCACAAGTAGTATCTCTACTTGGTGCAAAGAATTTGGCTAGCATGAGGGGGAAAGGCAAGCTCAGCATGTTGAATAATCCATGACAATATACTTTATTTCGGATATAAGAAAACATAACCCATTACGTTGTCTTCCTTGTCCAACATCAACCTTTTAGCATGTCATATTTTAATGAGTGCTCCCAATTACAAAAGATGTCCAAGATAGTATATTTATATGTGCAATCTCTCTTCCCTGAATATTCTTTCATGAATTGTTCAAGTGACCAATACAATGTTTGCTAACCTTCAATAAATTTACCACCTCTACTTCTTATATGTGAAGTCATTGCTCCCCATGGGATAAGCATATGAAACATATATAATTTCAGATTTATGATATTCAATTCATTCAACCATTTACTCATAGGATAAATGTGAAGCACGCGAGTAAATGACAAACTACTCCAAAAAGATATAAGTGAAGATCAATGAGTAGTTAAATAATTATGTAGCTATGTGAAGACTCTCTCTCATTTAAGAATTTCAGATCTTGATATTTTATTCAAATAACAAGCAAAACAAAATAAAATGATATTCTAAGAATAGCAAACATCACGTGAAGAAGCAAAAACTTAGGATCAACCGATACTAACCGTTAGTTGTCGAAGAAGAAAGGTGGGATGCCAACTGGGGCATCCCCAAGCTTAGACGCTTGAGAATTCTTGAAATATTATCTTGGGATGCCTTGGGCATCCCCAAGCTTGAGCTTTTGTGTCTCCTTAATTCCTCGCATATCACGGCCTCCCTAAATCTCAAAAGCTGCATCCACACAAAACTCAACAAGGACTTGTGAGATAAGTTAGTATAAACCAATGCAAAAACCTTATCATACTCTACTGTAGCAAATCACTAAAATTATTATCCGACATTGCATACTAAATGCCTCTGCATATTTAATAGTCCTATCCTCAAATAGAATTATTAAAGAAGCAAACATATGCAAACAATGCAAACATAACAGCAATCTGCCTAAACAGGACAGTCTGTAAAGAATGCAGCAAGATCCATACTTTCCTAGCTCCAAAAATTATGAAAGAAAATTCCCACTGTAGTAAATTTATCAGATCTTATTATGCAAAAGGTTTCAACATTTTATCACATTCTTACTTTTCTAGGGAATTGTTGCAACAGCGGTAAACTTTCTGTTTTCAAACAGCAACATGAAGACTTGTAAAATAGGCACAGTAAAGGCTATCAATGCCACTTTTATTGAAACTAGAGATGCAAACCATTATTCTAAATAACAGCAAGCAAATACTAACAAAATAAATTGATGCTCCAAGCAAAACACATATCATGTGGTGAATAAAAATATAGCTCCAAGTAAAGTTACCGATGAACGAAGACGAAAGAGGGGATGCCATCCGGGGCATCCCCAAGCTTAGGCTCTTGGTTGTCCTTGAATATTACCTTGGGGTGCCTTGGACATCCCCAAGCTTAGTCTCTTGCCACTCCTTATTCCATAGTCCATCGAGTCTTTACCCAAAACTTGAAAACTTCATAACACAAAACTCAACAGAAAACTCGTAAGCCCCGTTAGTATAAAAAAATAAATCACCACTTAGGTACTGTTATGGACGCATTCTAAATTCATATTGGTGTAATATCTACTGTATTCCAACTTCTCTATGGTTCATACCCTCCGATACTACTCATAGATTCATCAAAATAAGCAAACAACACATAGAAAACAGAATCTGTCAAAAACAGAACAGTCTATAGTAATCTGTATCAAACGCAAACTTCTGGAACTCAGAAAAATATGCCAAAATAGGAAGACCTAGATAATTTGATTATTGATATACTGCAATTGGAATCAGTATTTTATCACTTTCTGGTGATTTTTAACAATTGTTTTTGTGAGAAGAAAGTTTCTGTCTTTTTCAGCAAGATCAAATAATTATCATCCAAGAAGATCCTATAGGTCTTACTTGGCACAAACACTAATTAAAACATAAAACCACATATAACCAGAGGCTAGATTATTTATTTATTTATTACTAAACAGGAACAAAAATCAAGGAACAAAAATAAAATTAGGTTGCCTCCCAACAAGCGCTAACGTTTAATGCCCCTAGCTAGGCATGATGATTTCAATGATGCTCACATAAAAGATAAGAATTGAAACATAAAGAGGGCATCATGAAGAATATGACTAGCACATTTAAGTCTAACCCACTTCCTACGCATAGGGATTTTGTGAGCAAACAACTTATGGGAACAATAATCAACTATCATAGGAAGACAAAACAAGCATAACTTCAAAACTTTAAGCACATAGAGAGGAAACTTGATATCATTGCAACTCCTACAAGCATATATTCCTCCCTCATAATAATTTTCAGTAGCATCATGAATGAATTCAACAATATAACCAGCACATAAGGCATTCTTTTCATGATCTACTTGTATAGAAATTTTACTACTCTCCACATAAGCAAATTTATTCTCATTCAGAATAGTGGGAGTATCATAAGAAACCCGAATACTATAAATTGTTTCCACATTAAAAGAGTAATGTCCAGAAAAAGGGTAATCATAATCATGCCAAGTTTTATAAATATAATCATCGCTACTTTTTATAGCATAAGTGTCATGACAATAATCATCCTAAGTAGCAACTTTGTTCTCATCATAATCAATTGAAACCTTTTCCAAGATAGTGGAATCATTACTAAATAAAGTCATGACCTCTCCAAATCCACTTTCATAATTGTCACAATAAGATTCAACACCCTCCAAAATAGTGGGATCATTACTTCCTAAAGTTGACACTCTTCCAAACCCACTTTCATCAATATAAACATCATAAGTAGGAGGCATGCTATCATCATAACAAATTTGCTCATCAAAACTTGAGAGGCTAAGAATATCATCTTCATTAAACATAGCATCCCCAAGCTTGGGACAAACATTAATTGCAGCAAATATATTCTCAAACATGTCATTCTCATCGAACATAACATCCCCAAGCTTGGGCCTTTTCATATCATAAGCATAATCACTCTCATCATTAATAGTATGGATAGCACCAATAGTATAGCAATTATCATCATCACAATGAGTAATAGGAGCAACATCATTTGGGAGGGATACCTTTCTACCTTTTCTTCTCCGTCCTTTCCTTTTCTTCTTCACATCATGTGTGGGTTTAACCCTCTTTTTTGAGCTCCTTATTGATGAGATTGGTTGAATAGAAGGCTCCTCCTCTTTACCCGATTCATCATAAGAAATAATAGAAGGATATTGGGAAGTCTCTTCCCTTTCATTAGTATTCTCTTCATCTTCTATTTGCTTTCTCTTCTTTATGTAATTGGAAATATAAGGATTTTCAATGCAATTCACCGCACAATACATAAAAATTTCTTCTAGATCAATATCGAGGAATTTCTCAAGGTTATATACTGGAATATGCTTAGTTATATGTTTCATTTCTTCATAACCCAAAAGCAAACTAAGTTCATTATGATGTGCAAGGGAAATCAAGTCATCACAATTTTTGGACACGATTCGATCATGAAACAATTTGCATTGGAGATTTAAATGACCATGTTCATTGCAAAGTTCACAAGCGTGGCAAAGATATTTTAAATTTTCAGCACAAACATCTAGCCTTTCTTGCAACCATTTGGTTTCTAAATACTTATGCCTCTTGCAAAATATATCTTCCCTATTTGGTGTGTACTTGCAAACTCTATGCACTCCACAAAAGTTGACATGCTTATAAGAGACATTTTCATCATGACTAGTGCAATCATCATTAGTACCATGGATATTCTAAGAGTTCATACTAACAACATTGCAATCATGCTCATCATTCAAAGATTTAGTGCCAAACATTTTATAGACTTCTTCTTCTAGCACTTGAGCACAATTTTCCTTTCCATCATTCTCACGAAAGATATTAAAAAGATGAAGCGTATGAGGCAAACTCAATTCCAAGATATACCTTCAAGCACTCACCTCCCCGGCAATGGCGCCAGAAAAGATCTTGATGTCTACTACGCAACCTTCTTCTTGTAGATGTTGTTGGGCCTCCAAGTGCAGAGGTTTGTAGGACAGTAGCAAATTTCCCTCAAGTAGATGACCTAAGGTTTATCAATCCGTGGGAGGCGTAGGATGAAGATGGTCTCTCCCAAACAACCCCGCAACCAAATAACAAAGAGTCTCTTGTGTCCCCAACACACCCAATACAATGGTAAATTGTATAGGTGCACTAGTTCGGCGAAGAGATGGTGATACAAGTGCAATATGGATGGTAGATATAGGTTTTTGTAATCTGAAAATATAAAAACAGCAAGGTAACTAATGATAAAAGTGAGCGTAAACGGTATTGCAATGCTAGGAAACAAGGCCTAGGGTTCATACTTTCACTAGTGCAAGTTCTCTCACCAATAATAACATAATTGGATCATATAACAATCCCTCAACATGCAACAAAGAGTCACTCCAAAGTCACTAATAGCGGAGAACAAACGAAGAGATTATTGTAGGTACGAAACCACCTAAAAGTTATTCTTTCGGATCGATCTATTCAAGAGTTCGTACTAGAATAACACCTTAAGACACAAATCAACCAAAACCCTAATGTCACCTAGATACTCCAATGTCACCTCAAGTATCCGTGGGTATGATTATACGATATGCGTCACACAATCTCAGACTCATCTATTCAACCAACACAAAGAACTTCAAAGAGTGCCCCAAAGTTTCTACCGAAGAATCAAGACGAAAACGTGTGCCAACCCCTATGCATAAGTTCACAATGTTACGGAACCCGCAAGTTGATCACCAAAACATACATCAAGTAGATCACGTGAATATCCCATTGTCACCACAGATAAGCACATGCAAGACATACATCAAGTGTTCTCAAATCCTTAAAGACTCAATCCGATAAGATAACTTCAAAGGGAAAACTCAATCCATTACAAGAGAGTAGAGGGGGAGAAACATCATAAGATCCAACTATAATAGCAAAGCTCGCGATACATCAAGATCATACCACCTCAAGAACACGAGAGAGAGAGAGAGAGATCAAACACATAGCTACTGGTACATACCCTCAGCCCCGAGGGTGAACTACTCCCTCCTCGTCATGGAGAGCGCCGGGATGATGAAGGTGGCCACCGGTGAGGGTTCCCCCCTCCGGCAGGGTGCCGGAACAGGGTCCCGATTGGTTTTTTGTGGCTAGAGAGGCTTGCGGCGGCAGAACTCCCGATCTATTCTGTTCCCCGATGTTTTTAGGGTATATGGATATATATAGGCGAAAGAAGTCGGTCAGGGGAGCCACGAGGGGCCCACGAGGGTGGGGGCACGCCCAGGGGGGTAGGGCGCGCCTCCCTGCCCCGTGGCTTCCTCGAAGCTTCCCTGACGTCTACTCCAAGTCTCCTGGATTGCTTCCATTCCAAAAATAACTCTCCTGAAGGTTTCATTCCGTTT
Organism: Triticum aestivum; assembly: GCF_018294505.1. NCBI lineage: Eukaryota > Viridiplantae > Streptophyta > Magnoliopsida > Poales > Poaceae > Triticum > Triticum aestivum. Next base: position 229,910,681 of record NC_057814.1, on the reverse strand, counting down.
GGACTCCGTTTGATATTCCTTTTCTTCGAAACACTGAAATAGGCAAGAAAACAACATTTTGGGCTGGGTCTCCGGTTAATAGGTTAGTCCCAAAAATAATATAAAAGTGTATAATAAAGCCCACTAAACATCCAAAACAGAATATATAATAGCATGAATACTTCATAAATTATAGATACGTTGGAGACATATCAACTAGCCCAGTGGCCAAGTGACACTACCCGACCGCTGTTCCGCCCGGGTTCGATTCCACCCGATGCAGGGAAAATATCGACATGTGGGTCCCCATTGTCATCTACGCACACCACGTCCAACACTTGCCAAAACTTCGACCCTCGTTTTCTCTGTTTTTCGCACACTCGACATTGTGTGGGCATTTTGAAAATAGCATATCTTTTTGATTGTGCATCATATGAAGCTGTGCTATGCATGAATGTTGATCAACATGATGTTAACTGGCTGGTAGTTCCATTTTCGACCATGAATAAAACTTCCAACATGATGTTATCCCTGTTTGAAAAGGGCGTGTTAATATAAATGCTCTGCCTCTGAAACTTGTAGTCTCTTATCTGAAACTAAACTTGTAGTTTCTTATCTGAAACTGAAACTTGCAGTTTCTTCTCTGAGAATCACATTGTGTGCACTTTTATACTCCTATGAAACTACATTTTTTTAAGTGCTAAAAATAGATCTCTAGAATTCATAAAATACTTCATATGCTCAATACTGCAAATCTGAAATTAAAAAGACATTCATATCTGAAAGTACTCTCAAAATACACAACACAAAACACAATTCACAACCTGGAAATAATGACAACCCTAAGCTCCTCCTGACAATGTGAATGGCGAGGGAGAGGATGGCGGGGAAGTGTCATCGGGCCAACTGCTTTTCTCCTCTTGCAGTTGGGTTCGGTCGACGAAGACTCCACCGGCTCGCTCTGGCACGGCACCCTCACAAACGGCACCGTGTAGATGCTCGATCCTTCAATCTCTGGTGGATGCTCCATCTGGGATCGATACTCCCACCACCGCTGCCTCACGACCGGATTCGATGAATCTGTTTTCTCCATGGCCCAGAGGAGCAGCTCTATGTACTCCGGCGTGACTCCCTTCGGGAGTATCGCCGCCTTTTTGCTCTGTTGCAGATATTTGGCCATGGATGTCGCCGTCGCTGCTAGTTGGTCCTTGTTGTCAAACCAAGATTATATCTCCAACATCCTAGCTAGCTTCACAGGGTCTCCAACGTATCTATAATTTTTAATTGTTCCATGCTATTATATTATCCATCTTGGATGTTTTATATGCATGTTGTCGGTGTACAAAAGTAGGGGCTCTCCTTTTAACCCCTTTACTTGTGCACGGGCAGTCAGAGCCGCGCCAGCGGCCACACTTAACAAGGCAGAGGAGGGAAGCCGGAGGGGAACTGAAGCACAAGACAAACAAGGCGACGCAAGGACCAGAAGCATAAAAGAGCAAAGGGGCGAGGTGGAGCCCCCGGCAAGACCCTTGCCGGGGCGGCCTCCGCGGCCCCGGCAAGAGCCTTGCCGGGGCAGCTTGCCCAACACCAGCAGGGCGAGCCACCCTTGAGCCCAAGGGTTCCAAACGCCGCCAACAACTACATTGGACCCAGGGCTCGGGAGGCACCTCTGTGGTGGCATGCAGATCTTTGTCAAGATCATAAATACACAGGATCAGATGAGGACCAGAAGACGGCGAACCTCGGCGGGATCCTAGCCAAGGAAATCCACAAGACCCCCGGCAAACGCCTTGTCGGGGACGACTGCAACACCACGACAAGACCCTTGCCGGGCCCCCGGCAAGACCCTTGCCGAGGGCATAAGCGAGGCCACAGCCAGGCCCACGTCAACCAAGACTCCGCCACGGACGGGACGGGTGATATGTCTTCAACGTATCTATAATTTTTTATTGTTCCATGCTATATTATATTCTGTTTTGGACATTAATGGGCTTTATTATACACTTTTATATTATTTTTGGGACTAACCTATTAACCGGAGGCCCAGCCCAGAATTGCTGTTTTTTGCCTATTTCAGAGTTTCACAGAAAAATAATATCAAACAGAGTCCAAACGGAATGAAACCTTCGGGAACGTGATTTTCGGAACGAACGTGATCCAGAGGACTTGGACCCTACGTCAAGACTTCAACCAGGAAGGCACGAGGTAGGAGGGCGCGCCTACCCCCCTGGGCGCGCCCTCCACCCTCGTGGGCCCCATGTTGGTCCACCGACGTACTTCTTCCTCCTATATATACCTACGTACCCCCAAACTACCAGATACGGAGCGAAAAACCTAATTCCACCGCCGCAACCTTCTGTACCCGTGAGATCCATCTTGGGGCCTTTTCCGGAGCTCCGCCGGAGGGGGCATCGATCACAGAGGGCTTCTACATCAACACCATAGCCTCTCCGATGATGTGTGAGTAGTTTACCTCAGACCTTCGGGTCCATAGTTATTAGCTAGATGGCTTCTTCTCTCTCTTTGGATCTCATACAAAGTTCTCCACGATTCTCGTGGAGATCTAATCGATGTAATCTTCTTTTGCGGTGTGTTTGTTGAGACCGATGAATTTTGGGTTTATGATCAAGTTTATCTATGAACAATATTTGAATCTTCTCTGAATTCTTTTATGTATGATTGGTTATCTTCGCAAGTCTCTTCGAATTATCAGTTTGGTTTGGCCTACTAGATTGATCTTTCTTGCAATGGGAGAAGTGCTTAGCTTTGGGTTCAATCTTGCGGTGTCCTTTCCCAGTGACAGTAGGGGCAGCAAGGCACGTATTGTATTGTTGCCATCGAGGATAACAAGATGGGGTTTATATCATATTGCATGAGTTTATCCCTCTACATCATGTTATCTTACTTAAAGCATTACTTTGTTCTTATGAACTTAATACTCTAGATGTATGCTGGATAGCGGTCGATGTGTGGAGTAATAGTAGTAGATGCAGGCAGGAGTCGGTCTACTTGTCGCGGACGTGATGTCTATATACATGATCATACCTAGATATTCTCATAACTATGCTCAATTCTGTCAATTGCTCAACAGTAATTTGTTCACCCACCATAATACTTATGCTCTCGAGAGAAGCCACTAGTGAAACCTATGGCCCCCGGGTCTATCTTCCATCATATTAATCTTCCAACACTTAGCTATTTTATTGCATTTTATTTTACTTTGCATCTTTATCATAAAAATACCAAAAATCTTATCTTATCATATCTATCAGATCTCACTCTCGTAAGTGACCGTGAAGGGATTGACAACCCCTTTATTGCATTGGTTGCGAGGATTTATTTGTTTGTGTAGGTGCGAGGGACTCGTGCGTGGCCTTCTACTGGATTGATACCTTGGTTCTCAAAAACTGAGGGAAATACTTACGCTGCTTTACTGCATCACTCTTTCCTCTTCAAGGGAAAACCAACGTAGTGCTCAAGAGGTAGCAAGAAGGATTTCTGGCGCCGTTGCCGGGGAGTCTACGCAAAAGTCAACATACCAAGTACCCATCACAAACACTTATCTCCCGCATTACATTATTTGCCATTTGCCTCTCGTTTTCTTCTCCCCCACCTCACCCTTGCCGTTTTATTCGCCCTCTCTTTTTCGTTTGCCTCTTTTTCGCTTGCTTGTCATTATGGCTAGTCCCCTATCTTCTCCGTTGTCTCCCGAGAATGAAGTTCTTAATTTTAAGCAAAGGGAGGGAGAAAATCTAAATGACGCTTGGTATAGAATTTGCAATGCTCAAAATAGATCTACCAGGAAGCAATCTACTTCCGTTCTTCTCCGCAATTTTTATGTAGGTGCTACTCCTTGGTACAGATATATCCTTGATACCATTACCGGAGGGAATTTCTTGGGTAGCCATACTTTTGATTCTTATAATGTTATGATAGATTTGTTTGGCTCACCACCTCTTTTGGTTAATGACTATGTTAACTTTGGAGCATGTAATGCAAAGACTTGAAATTATTGAAAATAAAGTTGCTAACGTAGAGTTAATTGAAAATTTGGATAAAAAGATCCACAACCAAATTACCCAATATGGATCTAAAGTAGGAGTCACTTTGAAAAATATTAAGGAGAAGAAACCCATAGTTAATGAAAGAATAAATCAAGATTCCACTAGAATCGATAAACTTGAGGGTATCATTACCAACTTGGGAACTGCCTTTTCTTCCGTAAAGAATACTCCAAGTCCTCCAACTAAAATTGCCAAGCTTATGTATGTTCCTAAAAATAAGGGTGAATCCTCTAGTAAGGAAACTGCGGATCTCAAATCTATAAGTATTCATCCCAATTTTTTTGCTATCATTAAGGAACCATTTGCTACAAATGAATTTTTCGGTTATGTGCCTAGAAGTTTGATAACTAATAGAAAGAAAGAAACTCCTAAGGATGATAGATGTCTCATTGAAGAATTGCCCACGAAAGATGGCAATACCTAGATCTATGATTGCTATTATGCCTAGCTAAGGGCGTTAAACGATAGCGCTTGTTGGGAGGCAACCCAATTTTATTTTTAGTTTTTTACTTTTTGCTTCTGTTTAGGAATAAATATTTGATCTAGCCTCTGGTTAGATGTGTTTTTATGTTTTAATTAGTGTTTGTGCCAAGTTAAACCTATAGGATCTTCTTGGATGATAGTTATTTGATCTTGCTGAAAATTTCAGAAACTTTCTGTTCACGAAAATAATTGTTAAAAATCACCATAACGTGATAAAATATTGATTCCAATTGCTGCTGATCAGTAAACAAATCATCTAGGTCGTCCAATTTTGGCTGAATTTTTGGAGTTCCAGAAGTTTGCGTTAGTTACAGATTACTACAGACTGTTCTGTTTTTGACAGACTCTGTTTTTCGTGTGTTGTTTGCTTATTTTGATGAATCTATGGCTAGTAAAATAGTTTATAAACCATAGAGAAGTTGGAATACAGTAGGTTTAACACCAATATAAATAAAGAATGAGTTCATTACAGTACCTTGAAGTGGTGTTTTATTTTCTTTCGCTAACGGAGCTCACGAGATTTTCTGTTAAGTTTTGTGTTGTGAAGTTCTCAAGTTTTGGGTAAAAGATTTGATGGATTATGGAACAAGGAGTGGCAAGAGCCTAATCTTGGGGATGCCCATGGCACCCCAAGATAATCTAAGGACACCAAAAAGCTAAAGCTTGGGGATGCCCCGGAAGGCATCCCCTCTTTCGTCTACTTCCATCGGTAACTTTACTTGGAGCTATATTTTTATTCACCACATGATATGTGTTTTGCTTGGAGCGTCTTGTATGATTTGAGTCTTTGCTTTTTAGTTTACCACAATCATCTTTGCTGTACACACCTTTTGAGAGAGACACACATGATTCAGAATTTATTAGAATACTCTATGTGCTTCACTTATATTATTTTGAGAGTCTTAAACAGCATGGTAATTTGCTTAAATTGGGAAATTAATCCTAATATGTTAGGTATTCGAGACTAGTAAAAAAAACTTTCTTATGAGTGTGCTGAATGCTAAGAGAATTTTGATGCTTGATGATTGTTTTGAGATATGGAGGTAGTGATATTAAAGTTGTGCTAGTTGAGTAGTTGTGAATTTGAGAAATACTTGTTTTGAAATTTGCAAGTCCCATAGCATGCACGTATGGTAAACGTTATGTAACAAATTTGAAACATGAGGTGTTCTTTGATTGTCCTCCTTATGAGTGGCGGTCGGGGACGAGCGATGGTATTTTCCTACCAATCTATCCCCCTAGGAGCATGCGCGTAGTGCTTGGTTTTTGATGACTTGTAGATTTTTGCAATAAGTATGTGAGTTCTTTATGACTAATGTTGAGTCCATGGATTATACGCACTCTTACCCTTCCATCATTGCTAGCCTCTTCGGTACCGTGCATTGCCGTTTCTCACATTGAGAGTTGGTGCAAACTTCGCCGGTGCATTCAAACCCCGTGATATGATACGCTCTTTCACACATAAACCTCCTTATATCCTCCTCAAAACAGCCACCATACCTACCTATTATGGCATTTCCATAGCCATTCCGAGATATATTGCCATGCAACTTTCCACCGTTCCGTTTATCATGACACGTTCATCATTGTCATATTGCTTTGCATGATCATGTAGTTCACATCGTATTTGTGGCAAAGCCGCCGTTCATAATTTTTTCATACATGTCACTCTTGATTCATTGCTATCCCGGTATACCGGCGAAGGCATTCATATGGAGTCATACTTTGTTCTAGTATCGAGTTGTAATCATTGAGTTGTAAATAAATATAAGTGTGATGATCATCATTCATAGAGCATTGTCCCAATAAAAAAAGAGAGAGAAAGGCCAAAAAAAGAAGGCCCAAAAAAGGGGGGGACAATGCTACTATCCTATTTCCACACTTGTGCTTCAAAGTAGCACCATGATCTTCATGATAGAGAGTCTCTTGTTTTGTCACTTTCATATACTAGTGGGAATTTTTCATTATAGAACTTGGCTTGTATATTCCAACAATGGGCTTCCTCAAATGCCCTAGGTCTTTGTGAGCAAGCAAGTTGGATGCACACCCACTTAGTTTCTTTTGTTGAGCTTTCATGCATTTATAGCTCTAGTGCATCCGTTGCATGGCAATCCCTACTCCTTGCATTAACATCAATCGATGGGCATCTCCATAGCTCATTGATTAGCCGCGTTGATGTGAGACTTTCTCCTTTTTTGTCTTCTCCACATAACCCCCGTCATTATATTCTATTCCACCCATAGTGCTATATCCATGGCTCACGCTCATGTATTGCGTGAAGGTTGAAAAAGTTTGAGATTACTAAAGTATGAAACAATTTCTTGGCTTGTCATCGGGGTTGTGCATGATGAGAGCATTCTTGTGTGACAAAAATGGAGCATGACTAAACTATATGATTTTGTAGGGATGAACTTTCTTTGGCCATGTTATTTTGAGAGGACATAATTGCTTAGTTAGTATGCTTGAAGTATTATTATTTTTATGTCAATATTAAACTTTTATCTTGAATCTTTCGGGTCTGAATATTCATACCACAATTAAGAGAATTACATTGAAATTATGCCAAGTAGCATTCCACATCAAAAATTCTATTTTTATCATTTACCTACTCGAGGACGAGCAGGAATTAAGCTTGGGGATGCTTGATACGCCTCCAACGTATCTATAATTTTTTATTGTTCCATGCTATATTATATTCTGTTTTGGACATTAATGGGCTTTATTATACACTTTTATATTATTTTTGGGACTAACCTATTAACCGGAGGCCCAACCCAGAATTGCTTTTTTTTGCCTATTTCAGAGTTTCGCAGAAAAAGAATATCAAACGGAGTCCAAACGGAATGAAACCTTCGGGAACGTGATTTTCGGAACGAACGTGATCCAGAGGACTTGGACCCTACGTCAAGACATCAACCAGGAAGGCACGAGGTAGGGGGGCGCGCCTACCACCTGGGCGCGCCCTCCACCCTCGTGGGCCCCACGTTGCTCCACCAACGTACTTCTTCCTCCTATATATACCTACATACCCCCAAACTACCAAATACGGAGCCAAAAACCTAATTCCACCACCGCAATCTTCTGTACCCGTGAGATCCCATCTTGGGGCCTTTTCCGGAGCTCCGCCGGAGGGGGCATCGATCATGTAGGGCTTCTACATCAACACCATAGCCTCTCCGATGATGTGTGAGTAGTTTATCTCAGACCTTCGGGTCCATAGTTATTAGCCAGATGGCTTCTTCTCTCTCTTTGGATCTCAATACAAAGTTCTCCATGATTCTCGTGGAGATCTATTCGATGTATTCTTCTTTTGCGGTGTGTTTGTTGAGACTGATGAATTGTGGGTTTATGATCAAGTTTATCTATGAACAATATTTGAATCTTCTCTGAATTCTTTTATGTATGATTGGTTATCTTTGCAAGTCTCTTCGAATTATCAGTTTGGTTTGGCATACTAGATTGATCTTTCTTGCAATGGGAGAAGTGCTTAGCTTTGGGTTCAATCTTGCGGTGTCCTTTCCCAGTGACAGTAGGGGCAGCAAGGCACGTATTGTATTGTTGCCATCGAGGATAACAAGATGGGGTTTATATCATATTGCATGAGTTTATCCCTCTACATCATGTCATCTTACTTAAAGCGTTACTCTGTTCTTATGAACTTAATACTCTAGATGCATGCTGGATAGCGGTCGATGTGCGGAGTAATAGTAATAGATGCAGGCAGGAGTCGGTCTACTTGTCGCGGACGTGATGCCTATATACATGATCATACCTAGATATTCTCATAACTATGCTCAATTCTGTCAATTGCTCAACAGTAATTTGTTCACCCACCGTAATACTTATGCTCTCGAGAGAAGCCACTAGTGAAACCTATGGCCCCGGGTCTATCTTCCATCATATTAATCTTCCAACAGTTAGCTATTTTTATTGCCTTTTATTTTACTTTGCATCTTTATCATAAAAATACCAAAAATATTATCTTATCATATCTATCAGATCTCACTCTCGTAAGTGACCGTGAAGGGATTGACAACCCCTTTATTACGTTGGTTGCGAGGATTTATTTGTTTGTGTAGGTGCGAGGGACTCGTGCGTGGCCTCCTACTGGATTGATACCTTGGTTCTCAAAAATTGAGGGAAATACTTAGACTGCTTTACTGCATCACCCTTTCCTCTTCAAGTGAAAACCAACGCAGTGCTCAAGAGGTAGCAACGGGCCTCGTTCCCGTCCCCGATAAAGCTAATGGACACCTAAGTAGCGCATTTAATGCGCTTTGTCCCGTAATGCCGGGCGATAAGCTCATGCACTGTACACCTTTCCACCTCCTATGTGCCACTGTGGCAACCCCTTTTCAACTATAGAAGGAGGCCCGAGGTATACCGGAGAGGGATTCGGCTCTTTGGAACTACGCATCCACCGTAGCTAGTTCGAGAGCTCAAGAACACTTTGAAATAGACACCAAAGCAGGACTAGGGTATTACGCATCCTCGCGGGCCGAACCTGGGTAAACGATCTTTGTGCTAGCTCCTAAACCTGCTCTTCTCACAACCCCGCGCCCCGCCAACCGTAGAAGGGATTCCAGTGATCCCATAGGTGTCGTTTCCCCGACATCTTTGGCGCGCCAGGTAGGGGGCGCAGTTGTGAGAATCTGGTCTAGCAGTTCTTCATCGCCATGGCTCCCAAGAAGAAGACGATCACGGCGATCGGCTCGTCGGGAGCCAAACGGCCCGTGCCAGTGTGGGCGAGCAGCGGGCCGGTCGCGGACAGAACCTGAGCCGCGGCCCACGAGCACCAACATCCCTCTGGCAGTCAGAGCCTGGCGAGCGGCGTCGTTCGTGCACCAGACGACGGGCCGCACACCGCCAAATCCAAAGACGGGGCTAGGCCCCCCGCAGGCGGCGCGGGGCCCTCCAGGGGTGTCGCTGTGCCACCTACGGGCGCCGCAGCAACCTCCAAGATGCCTACGCCGGCGCCCACAACGCGCTCTTCCCAGGGTGTGCGCGACGAGCAGCGCCACCACGCTGGAGACCCCGGACGCCACCGTGGGAAGAGTCCTGTGCATCATCTGCGGGACGAAGGAGGCCAGCATGCCCGCCGAACTGCTGGCGAAAATGGCATGCAACCGCTGGGCCATGATAGAGCTCCTTCTAACGTGGTTAGAAGTCGAAGCGCGCCACGGTCCATGCAGCTCTCACCGCCACCCACGCCAGCAGAAGCTTTGGCGCGCGCGCAACTACTCCTCGACTTCCCTCCTGCTGCGAAAAAGCTCGATGAGTGGAGGGCCACCATCCGGAGCCTTGTCGACGTCGCCAACCAAGACGAGCCACGGCCAGCAGGGCCCTCAGGCCGGCGCTCCGTCGAACCACCGCATGCCAGCGGTGGAGGGTCCCGAGGTGCTGCGGCCACGGTGCACTCTCCTCCTCCACGCCAGCCACCGCGGGTGTCGATCCGTCGTGATGACGCTTGTGATAACATTTCCATAGCGTCGTCCGACCCACGGACCCACCGCGACCAGCGCCAAGTTCTTCGGGAGCGAGCCCATGAAGACGCTCGAACCACTATCGAGCGCCGGCATGATACACACCACCAGTCAGATAGGTGGGCGGGGCCCGATATGGACCACCCAGCACCGGAGGCTCCGGCGGCCTACCTTTTGAGGTGGGTTGCCCGGCCTTTACCCGTGAGCTGCGGCAGTTCCAGTGGCCGTCCCACTGTATGTTCAAGCCCGACGTCAGCGAGAAGTACAACGGCAAGACCCACCCGTCGGAGTTCCTCAGCATTTACACCATCGCGATGCAAGGCGCTGGAGCTCGCGATGACAAGGTGCTTGCCAATTACTTCCCGTTGGCCCTGAAACCCAATGCCATGTCTTGGTTGATGCACTTGCCGGTGGATTCCATTTCTTCTTGGTCGGATCTGTGTCATGAGTTCGTTGGTGCCTTCACCGGAGGCCACCAAGCTCATGGCCAGGTGAGTGATTTGCATATCATTCCCCAGAAGGAAGGTGAAAACCTGCGCAAGTACATACAGAGGTTCAGCCGGGTGCAATATAACATCCCAGATGTTCATCCTGAAGGAAATATGCCCTAGAGGCAATAATAAAGTTATTATTTATTTCCTTATATCATGATAAATGTTTATTATTCATGCTAGAATTGTATTAACCGGAAACTTGATACATGTGTGAATACATAGACAAACAGAGTGTCACTAGTATGCCTCTACTTGACTAGCTCGTTGATCAAAGATGGTTATGTTTCCTAGCAATAGACATGAGTTGTCATTTGATTAACGGGATCACATCATTAGGAGAACGATGTGATTGACTTGACCCATTCCGTTAGCTTAGCACTCGATCGTTTAGTATGTTGCTATTACTTTCTTCATGACTTATACATGTTCCTATGACTATGAGATTATGCAACTCCCGTTTACCGGAGGAACACTTTGTGTGCTACCAAACGTCACAACGTAACTGGATGATTATAATGGTGCTCTACAGGTGTCTCTGAAGGTACTTGTTGGGTTGGCGTATTTCGAGATTAGGATTTGTCACTCCGATTGTCGGAGAGGTATCTCTGGGCCCACTCGGTAATGCACATCACTATAAGCCTTGCAAGCATTGCAACTAATGAGCTAGTTGCGGGATGATGTATTACGGAACGAGTAAAGAGACTTGCCGGTAACGAGATTGAACTAGGTATTAAGATACCGACGATCGAATCTCGGGCAAGTAACATACTGATGACAAAGGGAACAACGTATGTTGTTATGCGGTTTGACCGATAAAGATCTTCGTAGAATATGTGGGAGCCAATATGGGCATGCAGGTCCCGCTATTGGTTATTGACCGGAGACGTGTCTCGGTCATGTCTACATAGTTCTCGAACCCGTAGGGTCCGCACGCTTAACGTTACGATGACAGTTTTATTATGAGTTTATGAGTTTTGATGTACCAAAGGAGTTCGGAGTCCCGGATGAGATCCGGGACATGACGAGGAGTCTCGAAATGATCGAGACGTAAAGATCGATATATTGGACGACTATATTCGGACATCGGAAAGGTTCCGAGTGATTCGGGTATTTTTCGGAGTACCGAAGAGTTACGGGAATTCATATTGGGCCTTAATGGGCCATACGGGAAAGGAGAGAAAGGCCCCAAAGGGTGGCCGCACCCCTCCCCATGGACTAGTCCGAATTGGACTAGGGAGGGGGGCGCCCCCTTCCTTCCTTCTCCTTCTCCCTTCCCTTCTCCTACTCCAACAAGGAAAGGAGGAGTCCTACTCCCGGTGGGAGTAGGACTCCCCCCCTTGGCGCGCCCTCCTCCTAGGCCGGCCGCCTCCCCCCTTGCTCCTTTATATACGGGGGCAGGGGGGCACCCCATAGACACACAATTGATCTACGATCTTTTAGACGTGTGCGGTGCCCCTCTCCACCATATTACACCTCGATAATATCGTAGCGGAGCTTAGGCGAAGCCCTGCATCGGTAGAACATCATCATCGTCACCACGCCGTCGTGCTGACGAAACTCTCCCTCAACACTTGGCTGGATCGGAGTTCGAGGGACGTCATCGAGCTGAATGTGTGCTGAACTCGGAGGTGCCGTGCGTTCGGTACTTGATCGGTCGGATCGTGAAGACGTTCGACTACATCAACCGCGTTGTGTTAACGCTTCCGCTTTCGGTCTACGAGGGTACGTGGACAACACTCTCCCCTCTCGTTGCTATGCATCACCATGATCTTGCGTGTGCGTAGGAATTTTTTTGAAATTACTACGTTTCCCAACAGTGGCATCCGAGCCTGGTTCTATGCGTTGATGCTATGCACGAGTAGAACACAAGTGAGTTGTGGGCGATATAAGTCATACTGCTTACCAGCATGTCATACTTTGGTTCGGCGGTATTGTGAGATGAAGCGGCCCGGACCGACATTACGCGTACGCTTACGCGAGACTGGTTTCACCGTTGCGAGCACTCGTTGCTTAAAGGTGACTGGCGGGTGTCTGTCTCTCTCACTTTAGTTGAACCGAGTGTGGCTACGCCCGGTCCTTGCGAAGGTTAAAACAACACCAACTTGACAAACTATCTTTGTGGTTTTGATGCGTAGGTAAGAACGGTTCTTGCTAAGCCCGTAGCAGCCACGTAAAACTTGCAACAACAAAGTAGAGGACGTCTAACTTGTTTTTGCAGGGCATGTTGTGATGTGATATGGTCAAGACATGATGCTAAATTTTATTGTATGAGATGATCATGTTTTGTAACCGAGTTATCGGCAACTGGCAGGAGCCATATGGTTGTCGTTTTATTGTATGCAATGCAATCGCCATGTAATTGTTTTACTTTATCACTAAGCGGTAGCGATAGTCGTAGAAGCAATAGTTGGCGAGACGACAACGATGCTACGATGGAGATCAAGGTGTCGCGCCGGTGACTATGGGGTTCATGACGGTGCTTCGGAGATGGAGATCACAAGCACATGATGATGATGGACATATCATATCACTTATATTGATTGCATGTGATGTTTATCTTTTATGCATCTTATCTTGCTTTGATTGACGGTAGCATTATAAGTTGATCTCTCACTAAAATTTCAAGATAAAAGTGTTCTCCCTGAGTATACACCGTTGCGAAAGTTCTTCGTGCTGAGACACCACGTGATGATCGGGTGTGATAGGCTCTACGTTCAAATACAACGGGTGCAAAACAGTTGCACACGCGGAATACTCAGGTTAAACTTGACGAGCCTAGCATATGCAGATATGGCCTCGGAACACTGAGACTGAAAGGTCGAGCGTGAATCATATAGTAGATATGATCAACATAGTGATGTTCACCATTGAAACTACTCCATCTCACGTGATGATCGGATATGGTTTAGTTGATATGGATCACGTGATCACTTAGAGGATTAGAGGGATGTCTATCTAAGTGGGAGTTCTTAAGTAATATGATTAATTGAACTTAAATTTATCATGAACTTAGTCCTGGTAGTATTTTGCAAATTATGTTGTAGCTCAATAGCTTGCGTTGTTGCTTTCATATGTTTATTTTGATATGTTCCTAGAGAAAATTGTGTTGAGAGATGTTAGTAGCAATGATGCGGATTGGATCCGTGATCTGAGGTTTATCCTCATTGCTGCATAGAAGAATTATGTCCTTGATGCACCGCTAGGTGACAGACCTATTGCAGGAGCAGATGCAGACGTTATGAACGTTTGGCTAGCTCAATATGATGACTACTTGATAGTTTAGTGCACCATGCTTAACGGCTTAGAATCGGGACTTCAAAGACGTTTTGAACGTCATGGACCATATGAGATGTTCCAGGAGTTGAAGTTAATATTTCAAGCAAATACCCGAGTTGAGAGATATGAAGTCTCCAACAAGTTCTATAGCTAAAAGATGGAGGAGAATAGCTCAAGCAGTGAGCATGTGCTCAGATTGTCTGGGTACTACAATCGCTTGAATCAAGTGGGAGTTAATCTTCCAAATAAAATAGTGATTGACATAATTCTCTAGTCACCATCACCAAGTTAGTAGAACTTCGTGATGAACTATAGTATGCAAGGGATGACGAAAGTAATTCCCGAGCTCTTCGTGATGCTGAAATCAACGAAGGTAGAAATCAAGAAAAACATCAAGTGTTGATGGTTGACGAGACCACTAGTTTCAAGAAAAGGGCAAAGGGAAGAAGGGGAACTTCAAGAAGAACGGCAAGCAAGTTGCTGCTCAAGTGAAGAAGCCTAAGTCTGGTCCTAAGCCTGAGACTAAGTGCTTCTACTGCAAAGGGACTGGTCACTGGAAGCGGAACTACCCCAAGTATTTGGTGGATAAGAAGGATGGCAAAGTGAACAAAGGTATATTGGATATACATGTTATTGATGTGTACTTTACTAGTGTTTATAGCAACCCCTCGGCATTTGATACTGGTTCAGTTGCTAAGAGTAGTAACTCGAAACAGGAGTTGCAGAATAAACAGAGACTAGTAAAAGGCGAGGTGACGATGTGTGTTGGAAGTAGTTCCAAGATTGATATGATCATCATCGCACACTCCCTATACTTTTGGGATTAGTGTTGAAACTAAATAAGTGTTATTTGGTGTTTGCGTTGAGCATGAATATGATTTGATCATGTTTGTTGCAATACGGTTATTCATTTAAATTAGAGAATAATTGTTGTTCTGTTTACATGAATAAAACCTTCTATGGTCATACACCCAATAAAATGGTTTGTTGGATCTCGATCGTAGTGATACACATATTCATAATAATGAAGCCAAAAGATGCAAAGTTAATAATGATAGTGCAACTTATTTGTGGCACTGCCGTTTAGGTCATATTGGTGTAAAGCGCATGAAGAAACTCCATACTGATGGGATTTTGGAATCACTTGATTATGAATCACTTGATGCTTGCGAACCGTGCCTCATGGGCAAGATGACTAAAACGCCGTTCTCCGGAACTATGGAGAGAGCAACAAATATGCTGGAAATCATACATACAGATGTATGTGGTCCGATGAATATTGAGGCTCGTAGCAGGTATCATTATTTTCTGACCTTCACAGATGATTTGAGCAGATATGGGTATATCTACTTAATGAAACAGAAGTCTGAAACATTTGAAAAGTTCATATAATTTCAGAGTGAAGTGGAAAATCATCGTAACAATAAAATAAAGTTTCTACGATCTGATCGTGGAGAAGAGTATTTGAGTTACGAGTTTGGCCTTCAGTTAAAACAATGTGAAATAGTTTCACTACTCACGCCACCTGGAACACCACAGTGTAATGGTGTGTCCGAACATCGTAACCGTACTTTATTAGATATGGTGCGATATATGATGTCTCTTGCCGATCTACCACTATCGTTTTGGGGTTATGCATTAGAGACAGCTGCATTCACGTTAAATAGGGCACCGTCAGAATCCATTGAGGCGACACAATATGAACTATGGTTTAGCAAGAAACCTAAGCAGTCGTTTCTTAAAGTTTGGGGTTGCGATGCTTATGTGAAAAAGTTTCAGCATGATAAGCTCAAACCCAAATCGGAGAAGTGCGTCTTCATAGAATACCCAAAAGAGACTATTGGGTACACCTTCTATCACAGATCCGAAGGCAAGATCTTTGTTGCTTAATATGGATCCTTTCTAGGGAAGGAGTTTCTCTCGAAAGAAGTGAGTGGGAGGAAAGTAGAACTTGATGAGGTAACTGTACCTACTCCCTTATTGGAAAGTAGTTCATCACAGAAATCTGTTCCTGTGATTCCTACACCAATTAGTGAGGAAGCTAATGATGATGATCATGTAACTTCAGATCAAGTTACTATCGAACCTCGTAGGTCAATCAGAGTAAGATCCGCACCAGAGTGGTACGGTAATCCTGTTCTGGAGGTCATGTTACTTGACCATGGCGAACCTACGAACTATGAGGAAGCGATGATGAGCCCAGATTCCGCGAAATGGCTTGAGGCCATGAAATCTGAGATGGGATCCATGTATGAGAACAAAGTGTGGACTTTGGTTAACTTGCCCGAGGATCGGCAAGCCATTGAGAATAAATGGATCTTCAAGAGGAAGACGGACGCTGATAGTAGTGTTACTATCTACAAAGCTCGAATTGTCGCAAAAAGGTTTTTGACAAGTTCAAGGTGTTGACTACGATGAGAGTTTCTCACTCGTATCTATGCTTAAGTCTGTCCAAATCATGTTAGCAATTGCCGCATTTTATGAAATCTGGCAAATGGATAAACAAAACTGCATTCCTTAATGGATTTATTAAAGAAGAGTTGTATATGATGCAACCAGAAGGTTTTGTCAATCCTAAAGGTGCTAACAAAATATGCAAGCTCCCGCGATCCATCTATGGACTGGTGCAAGCATCTCGGAGTTGGAATATACGCTTTGATAAGTTGATCAAAGCATATAGTTTTAATACATACTTGCGGTGAAGCCTGTATTTACAAGAAAGTGAGTGGGAGCACTAAAACATTTCTAATAAGTATATGTGAATGACATATATATTGTTGATCGGAAATAATGTAGAATTATTCTGCAAAGCATAAAGGAGTGTTTGAAAGGAGTTTTTCAAAGAAAGACCTCGGTGACGCTGCTTACATATTGAGCATCAAGATCTATAGAGATAGATCAAGACGCTTGATAAGTTTTTTCAATAAGTACATACCTTGACAAGATTTTGAAGTAGTTCAAAATGGAACGGTCAAAGAAAGAGTTCTTGCTTGTGTTACAAGGTGTGAAATTGAGTGAGACTCAAAGCCCGACCACGGCAGAAGATAGAAAGAGAATGAAAGTCATTCCCTATGCCTCAGCCATAGGTTCTATAAAGTATGCCATGCTGTGTACTAGATCTATTGTATACCCTACACTGATTTTGGCAAGGGAGTACAATAGTGATCTAGGAGTAGATCACTGAACAGCGGTCAAAATTATCCTTAGTGGAATAAGGATATGTTTCTCGATTATGGAGGTGACAAAAGGTTCGTCGTAAAGAGTTACGTCGATGCAAGCTTTGACACCTATCTGGATGACTCTAAGTCTCGGTCTAGATACATATTGAAAGAGAGAGCAATTAGCTAGAGTAGCTCCATGCAGAGCATTGTAGACATAGAAATTTGCAAAATACTTACGGATCTGAATGTGACAGACTCGTTGACTAAAATGATCTCACAAGCAAAACATGATCACACCTTAGTACTCTTTGGGTGTTAATCACATAGTGATGTGAACTAGATTACTGACTCTAGTAAACCCTTTGGGTGTTGATCACATGACGATGTGAACTATGGGTATTAATCACATGGTGATGTGAACTATTGTTGTTAAATCACATGGCGATGTGAGCTAGATTATTGACTCTAGTGTAAGTGGGAGACTGAAGGAAATATGCCCTAGAGGCAATAATAAAGTTATTATTTATTTCCTTATATCATGATAAATGTTTATTATTCATGCTAGAATTGTATTAACCGGAAACTTGATACATGTGTGAATACATAGACAAACAGAGTGTCACTAGTATGCCTCTACTTGACTAGCTCGTTGATCAAAGATGGTTATGTTTCCTAGCCATAGACATGAGTTGTCATTTGATTAACGGGACCACATCATTAGGAGAATGATGTGATTGACTTGACCCATTCCGTTAGCTTAGCACTCGATCGTTTAGTATGTTGCTATTGCTTTCTTCATGACTTATACATGTTCCTATGACTATGAGATTATGCAACTCTCGTTTACCGGAGGAACACTTTGTGTCCTACCAAACGTCACAACGTAACTGGGTGATTATAAAGGTGCTCTACAGGTGTCTCCGAAGGTACTTGTTGGGTCGGCGTTTTCCGAGATTAGGATTTGTCACTCCGATTGTCGGAGAGGTATCTCTGGGCCCACTCGGTAATGCACATCACTATAAGCCTTGCAAGCATTGCAACTAATGAGCTAGTTGCGGGATGATGTATTACGGAACGAGTAAAGAGACTTGCCGGTAACGAGATTGAACTAGGTATTAAGATACCGACGATCGAATCTCGGGCAAGTAACATACCGATGACAAAGGGAACAACGTATGTTGTTATGCGGTTTGACCGATAAAGATCTTCGTAGAATATGTGCGAGCCAATATGGGCATCCAGGTCCCGCTATTGGTTATTGACCGGAGACGTGTCTCGGTCATGTCTACATAGTTCTCGAACCCGTAGGGTCCGCACGCTTAACGTTACGATGACAGTTTTATTATGAGTTTATGAGTTTTGATGTACCGAAGGAGTTCGGAGTCCCGGATGAGATCGGGGACATGATGAGGAGTCTCGAAATGGTCGAGACGTAAAGATCGATATATTGGACGACTATATTCGGACATCGGAAAGGTTCTGAGTGATTCGGGTATTTTTTGGAGTACTGGAGAGTTACGGGAATTCGTATTGGGCCTTAATGGGCCTTACGGGAAAGGAGAGAAAGGCCCCAAAGGGTGGCCCCACCCCTCCCCATGGACTAGTCCGAATTGGACTAGGGAGGGGGGGGTGCCCCCTTCCTTCCTTCTCCTTCTCCCTTCCCTTCTCCTACTCCAACAAGGAAAGGAAGAGTCCTACTTCCGGTGGGAGTAGGACTCCCCCCCTTGGCGCGCCCTCCTCCTAGGCCGGCCGCCTCCCCCCTTGCTCCTTTATATACGGGGGCAGGGGGCACCCCATAGACACACAATTGATCTACGATCTTTTAGCCGTGTGCGGTGCCCCTCTCCACCATATTACACCTCGATAATATCGTAGCGGACCTTAGGCGAAGCCCTGCATCGGTAGAACATCATCATCGTCACCACGCCGTTGTGCTGACGAAACTCTCCCTCAACACTCGGCTGGATCGGAGTTCGAGGGACGTCATCGAGCTGAACGTGTGCTGAACTCGGAGGTGCCGTGCGTTCGGTACTTGATCGGTCGGATCGTGAAGACGTTCGACTACATCAACCGCGTTGTGTTACCGCTTCCGCTTTCGGTCTACGAGGGTACGTGGACAACACTCTCCCATCTCGTTGCTATGCATCACCATGATCTTGCGTGTGCGTAGGAATTTTTTTGAAATTACTACGTTCCCCAACACATCCTGCCGCCGTGATCAGCGCGTTCCATCAGAATATGCGCAACTGCAAGATGCGTGAAGAACTGGTGATGAACAAGGTCAAGGATGTGGCCGAACTCTATGTTCTGGCCGATAGATGCGCTCGGGCTGAGGAGGGGAGGAAGTACCTCGGCGAGGACGCCGGCGTGGAAACCGACTCTACCGACGAAGACACCACCGCCCCGACGAAGAAGGGTCAGCGTCGCAACAGGAAACGCAAGGGCAAGGTCGTGCTTGCCGTCGAGGGATCCGACGACACCGGTGCTGCCAAGAAGGCCAAGGCAGATGACCCCGGCAAGGAGATTGCCGGGTGCGCCGCTTGCCGGGCCTTGGCGGCTGCCGACAAGCAATACTGCAAGATCCACCGCACCAAGGGCCATGACCTCCAGAACTGCCGACAAGTCGAGTTGCTTGCTGAGAAGCAAAAGGCCGAGTATGAGAGGCGGGACAAGGAGAAGGGTCAGGATGGTGCCAAAGGATCCGGCAAGAAGCGTTGCGGCCAAGGAGGCCGCGGCGGCAAGGATAACCAACAAGAGAGACCCGCTCGGGGCCGCGACAAGAAGCAGGAAGACGCCGATCATGACGAGGACGACGAGTTCGGCGAGCAAGAGTTTCAAAAGGCTATGAAAGACATGTGCGTCGATGGTGGCGCCTCGTTGCACACTTCTCACTGCCAGCTCAAGCAGTGGGCGCGTGAGATCACAGCAGCGGAGCCATCGTTCGACGCTCAGAAGCCGCTGAAGTGGTCCAGCACACCCATCATTTTTGACGCCGAGGATCACCCTGATCGCACAACTGCGGTCGGGTGTTTGCCGTTGTTGGTTTCATCAATGATACGCAACCTCAAGGTGAACAAGATGCTTGTGGACGGCGGGGCCGGTCTGAACTTAATCTCACCTGTTGTGATCAAAAGGCTGCAAATTCCTGACGGAGACCTCGAGGAGATGGGCACGTTTCAAGGGGTCAACCCGGGAAGGAGCCAGCCGAAGGGGAAGGTCACGTTGCCTGTGACGTTTGGAGGCGAGTTGAACTACATGACGGAGAGGATTGTCTTCGATGTAGCCGAGATCCCTTTGCCCTACAATGGGATCCTCGGCCGCCCGGCACTAGCCAAGTTTATGGCGGCGGCGCATTACGCTACAACACGCTGAAGATGCGTGGGCCGATGACCATCATCACCGTTCCCTGCGACAAGAAGGATGCGTTGATCTGCGCCGACCTACTCTACAGGGAAGCAGTTGTAGCAGCTGCCGCCAAGGCACTTGCTCCTGCCGCTGAAGCCCCGGGAGGGAAGAAGAAGACCGGCAAGACCTCTCGCACCCACTCCGGCAAGCGCACCTCTTCGGAGTGTTGTGCTACCGTCGAGGACGTGCCAGAGAGCTCCACCGGCAAGAGAAAGAAATCCAGAGCTGCACCACCAGAGACCAAGAAGGTGTCCGTCAAGGAGGATGGCACGGGAGGAGCTTTCACCATAAGCTCCACCCTCGACAGCAAATAGGAAAGCGCGATCGTCACTTTCCTGGAGGCGAATGTCGATGTGTTTGCATGGCAAGCATCTGACATCCCCGGCGTTCCCGGGAAGTGATTGAGCACCATCTTGCTGTCTGCCCCCATGCGCGACCCGTCAAGCAGAAGGTCAGGAAGTAAGCTTTGGAACGGCAGGAGTTCATCACAGAGGAGATCAGGAAGTTGGAAGTAGCAGGCTTGGTGAGGGGAGTGCTCCATCGATGTGGTTGGCCAATCCGTTGGTGGTGCGCAAGGTAAACGGGAAGTGGAGGCTGTGTATTGACTACACAGATATCAATAAGGCTTGTCCTAAGGACCCCTTCCCGTTGCCGCGCATCGACCAGATTGTTGACTCCATGGCCGGGTGTGATCTGTTATCATTCCTCGACGCCTACTCGGGCTACCACCAGATCTTCATGACAAGAGAAGACGAAGAAAAGACAGCATTCATCACCCCATGTGGTACGTATTGCTTTTTACGGATGCCTTTCGGGTTGAAGAGTGCTGGCTCGATGTTCACAAGGGCGGTCCAAATTGGTTTTGAGCCCCAGCTACATAGAAATATGGAAGCTTACATGGATGACATAGTGGTCAAAACCAAGGACAAGGCAACTCTTGTACAAGACTTAGAAGAGAAGTTTGCCAACCTGCGCAAGATCAACCTCAAGCTGAACCCTGAGAAGTGTGTCTTTGGCATTCCGTCTGGCAAACTTCTTGGGTTCTTTGTGTCGCAGTGTGGGATCGAGGCAAACCCAGACAAGATCAAGGCTTTCGAGAAGATTGAGGTGCCCAAGCAGATCAAGGATGTGCGTCGATTCACTGGCTGCGTTTCCGCCATGAGCCGATTCATCTCCAAGTCTGCCGAGCGCGCCCTCCCCTTTTTGAAGATTTTGAAAAAGGCAGGCCCAATGGAGTGGACCCCGGAGGCCGAAGCAGCACTGCAGGATCTGAAGAAATACCTCTCTTCTACACCGGTACTGGTGGCGCCTAAACCACAAGAGCCGTTGCTGCTGTATCTGGTGGTGACGAATCAAGTGGTCAGCGCCACACTAGTGGCGTAGAGGGAGGTCGATGAAGAGGCAGTGGCGACGGCGGGACTAGCGGATGGCAAGCCAGAGATTCCCCCGGCAGGGCCCGATGCCGGCAAGGCAAGGCCCCCGGCAGAGATTGACGCCATCGGGACAGGGCCCATGCAATCAAATGAAGTGGTGCAGAAGAAGAAGATGATGCAGCACCCAGTTTACTTTGTCAGCTCCCTCCTGCAGGGGGCTAGGTCAAGGTACTCCGGCGTGCAGAAATTGCTCTTCGGCCTCCTTATGGCCTCGAGGAAGCTGCATCATTACTTCCAAGCCCACGAGATCACTGTCGTCACCCGCCTCCTGTTGCAACGGATACTGCACAACCCAGACGCAACCGGAAGGATTGTGGAGTGGGCCTTGGAGTTATCAAGCTTTGGGTTGAAGTTTGAAAGTACTTAGACAATCCAGAGCAGAGTCTTGGCGGAGTTCATTGCAGAATGGACCTCAACGCCTGACGAGGAAATCCAGGCGACCACTCTCCCCGGCAAGGAAGCAAGTCACACCTGGATCATGTACTTTGACGGGGCTTTCTCGCTGCAAGGCGCCGGTGCTGGAGTGCTGCTCGTCGCACCCACCGGAGAGCACCTCAAGTATGTAATCCAGATGCACTTTCCCAGGGAGATGTCCACCAACAACACTGCTGAGTACGAGGGGTTGCTTGCCGGTCTCAGGATCGCGGCAGACCTCGGGGTTAAGAAGCTCATCGTCAGGGGTGATTCGCAGCTTGTCGTCAGAAAAGTCAACAAAGATTATCAGAGCCTGTTGATGGAGTCCTACGTAGATGAGGCGTGGAAGCTGGAAGAGCGCTTTGACGGTATACAAGCGGAGCACGTTCCCCGAGCGGAGAACGACATCGCCGATTACCTGTCAAAGCGCGCTGCATTCAAGCTACCTGTGGAACCAGGTACTTTTTTGCTTCGGTTAACTCAACCATCCGTCGAACCATCAACGGAGCAGAACAAATAGAGGAAATCAGGCCCCGGCAAGTACTTTCCCGCTGAGCCCCCGGGGCCGCCGGCAAGGGTGTTGCCGTGGATTCTGAGCCTGCCGAGGAATGACTCCACTCCGGCAGGCCGTCAAGCCCTGGCCGTAGAGACGGCCGCTCCCATGGCAGAAGAAATGCCTTTGGTCCTTGCTGTCAAGCCCCAGGCTCCGGCATGGGCACAACATACTGTCCGATTCCTCCAAATAGGGGAGCTTCCTGAGGATCAGGAAGAAGCGGAGAAAGTAGCCCGTCGGTCTGCTATGTATCAGTTTGTCAATGACGTCCTGTACAAGAAGAGACCAAACGGTGTGAAATTGAAGTGCATTCCCCGGGAGGAAGGACTGGAGCTGTTGGCAGAGATACACGGAGGCATATGTGGCTCCCACATAGGGTCGAGGGCCCTTGCAGGCAAGGCGTTCCGGCAGGGTTTCTTCTGGCCCACTGCCCTCCAGGATGCGACGACACTAGTAACCAAGTGTGAAGCGTGTCAGTTCCATTCGAAGAAGCTTCATCAACCAGCTCAAGCCCTTCAAACAGTTCCTCTTTCCTGGCCATTCTCGGTCTGGGGGCTCGACATCCTGGGCCCTTTCCCCCGCGCTGTCAGGGGCTTTGAGTACTTGTACGTTGCGATCGACAAGTTCACAAAGTGGACGGAGGTGGAAGCAGTGAGGAAGGTGACAGCACAGTCAGCCGTCAAGTTCTTCAAGGGGCTAGTTTGCCGTTTTGGTGTACCAAACAGAGTCATCACCAACAACGGCACGCAGTTCACAAGCCACACCTTCATGCAATACATCCAAGACCTCGGCAGCATGGTCTGTTTTGCTTCCGTGGCACACCCACGGAGCAACGGCCAGGCGGAGAGGGCAAATGCTGAAGTGTTGCGAGGCCTGAGGACAAAAACTTTTGACAGGCTGCATAAGAGCGGAAGGCGCTGGATTGATGAGTTGCCGGCGGTTCTTTGGTCGATTAGGACGACACTAAATTGAGCCACCGGCCAGACACCCTTTGCCCTGGTATACGGGGCAGAAGCAGTTCTCCCCACGGAACTCATATACGGGTCACCTTGAGTGCTCGCTTACGACGAGCTTGAGCAAGAGCAATTGCGGCAAGATGACGCAACGCTCCTTGAGGAAGATCGTATTCGGGCGGCTATGAGAGCAGCACGCTACCAGCAAGCCTTGCGCCGCTACCATAGCCGCAAGGTTCATGCCCGAAGCTTTGAGGAAGGCAACCTTGTTCTTAAGCGCGTTCAATCGGCCAAGAATTCCAAAAAGTTGAAGCCGAAGTGGGAAGGCCCTTATCGGGTAATACGAGTCACCAGGCCCGGCGTAGTTCGCCTAGAGACCGAAGATGCTATTCCAGTGAGCAATTCCTGGAACATTGAACATCTTCGCAAGTTTTACCCATAAGGCGCGGTTGCCGGGCCCCCCGGCAAGCCACCTTTTGTACAAGACTTGCCGACAAGGCATGTAACCCTCTGTACAAAGCCAGGCGCAGACCCTGAGCATAAATAAATGAAGCGCAGGCGCCCTAAGTTATAGCATGCATGCTAGGTTAAGTCTCTCCCTCGGTTAGGGTTGATAGTGCTTAGCGGCGACTAACCCCTAGCCTAGAGGTCGAGTGTGCGTCTTCCTGTCCTCTTTGGTTGGCAGGGCACGTGGACACTTCTGCTGAGCCACTTGGAAGAAAGAGAATGAACCAGCGCTCCGGCCTGGCAAGCCAAGACTGCCGGGGGCTGAAGACACGAGGACCCAACCACGGCAAGCCAAAGTTGCCGGGGGCTGCGAATTCAGATAAGTCTTTCATCCCCTGTTATGCATTTCCGTATGGAACTGGGACATGTGAAACCTCGTTTATATTCTTAAACCACTGTGCTCCCCTTTTCCTGTACCCAAGAGCTATCCCCTGGGTCGGAACTTGGTCGTAGTCGCGATGGCAAGAAAATGAACGAAGGGCCTAACTCTACTTCGCCCCTGCCTCCGCCAAGAGCGTGAGAATGGTCGACTGAAGTGGGGGGACGGCAAGGCCTGTTGCCGGGCGACAATGTTTATCTTAAAAATAACAAGGACTCGTCCCTTGGCATGGGACTCGCTCACGCACAAAGAAACCCAACAAGCACCCTTTTTCATTAAAAACATCCCATACAGGTACAGTTCATACGGGATGAAAAACTTGAGCAAGGGGATTACAAGTTTTAAATCTAACAAGTGCCCGCAGGCTTACAAACTAAAAAAAGATAAGATGCTCGTAATCCCTTTCTTGTCCCTCTCCTCAGAAGATGGAACAAGGTAGCAGGAGGGCGAAAGGAGCGCCTAGGCGAGGTGCGAGAAGCAGAAGGCACCAAGAGAGCATCCCGGTGCCGGGAGGGGAGCTGGAAGATGAGGCAGCGGCCCGACAATACGCGACGAAGGCGTCGGTGCCCGCGTACTCCGACTTGACGGCCGCCGCCCGCCTTCTTCGCCTCCTCCGACCCTCCTACGCCAGCCGCCTAAGGAGGCGATGGGGAACGCGCCGATGGAGAGCTTGACCAGGAAGGCCCTCGGCAGGGCGCGTGGCCGAGGGAGGGGCGACGCGGTCAGTCGGAGTCGGGGTCAGCGTCCCGCCGCTCGACGCCCTCGTCGTCGCTGTCGTTGTCCTCCTCATCACTCCCGCTTGAGGAGGAATCTTCATCGTCAGAGGAGCTCTCCACGCAGCACTTCAGGCGAGTTCCAAGATCTCCAAAGACCTTGACGGAGAGCAGGCCGTTCTCCATTAACTTGAAGTAGAGAACGAGCCCCGCCGTCAGGCTGTGGACACGAGCAAACGTCTTCCATCCGCGACGGAGGTACATGACGTGAGGAGCGGGGAAGTCGACGTCAACCCGCATGCCGCCGTTCCCGCAGCCCCTCATGTGCAACCTGAGGGTCTGGGGTGGATCGAACTCCATCTCCCGAGCAAACGGGGTAGGGAGACGGAGATGGCGACGCGATGGCCGGCGCAGCCTGATGAAGAACTCGCGGGGCTGGTCCCCGACGTGGCCCTCCATCGGGGGAGGCATCACTGGCGGAGGCGAGGCCGGTGCGCCGCCCCATCCCCCTCATCCCCGAGCGCCACGATGACCTCGGCCTCGCCTCCTCCCCCTTCCTCTCGTGGACGGCTCCGCCGCCACGAGCTCTTGGGAAGGAGGGACACACTGTCGAGCAGCAACCCTCGCCGCCACCATTGAAGGGCCGACGCCTCCTCTCGCCATGGCAGATGGAAGAAAGGAGCCGAAGTGAATGGAGACGGATGATGGAAGGATGTGGGATGCCATCCCCCCTTCTCATAAAGGGGCGGGGTCGGGGCTCGGCCGCCCCACTCGGCCAATCCGGCCATCGGGGGCGCAGGGAATCAAGACCGACCCGCTACCCCAATCAGCGACGGCCCGATTTCCCGCCTCCACCGCCTGCCACCTGCATGGGGGACACGTGGCAGGCAAGCAGAATCGAGGGGACGGGTGAGGCGACCGTTCCCCCACCCCGTGATCGTGGGCCACGGACGCCTTGAAGACCACGACCCGAGTCCGCCCAAGTAAATGAGCCGCGCCTCTGCACCTTCCTCTTTTTATGGGGAAGGAGCGAGCCGCCTCTTTACCACGATGTGACGCATGCGTGCGGGAACCGCCCCACGCATGACCCCCACGTCACACATGACCCTCCACGTCGCGCGTTCAACACGGGTCATGGGGAAGCGCAGCGGACGAGAAGTTACTGCGGTAAAATCCGCCCCACCTGCCCGCGCACCGTTCTGGGCCTAGCCCAACAACGCGTCGCGCTTATGTGTGGCCCAGGCCCGGGGGCTCTCCTTTTAACCCCTTTACTTGTGCACGGGCAGTCAGAGCCGCACTCCGGCCACACTTAACAAGTCAGAGGAGGGAAGCCAGAGGGAAACCGAAGCACAAGACAAACAAGGCGACGCCAAGACCAGAAGCATAAAAGAGCAAAGGGGCGAGGTGGACTGCCCCGGCAAGAGCCTTGCCAGGGCAGCCTCCACGGCCCCGGCAAGAGCCTTGCCGGGGTAGCTTGCCCAACACCAGTAGGGCGAGCCACCCTTGAGCCCAAGGGTTCCAAACGCCGCCAACAACTACATTGGACCCAGGGCTCGGGAGGGACCTCTGTGGTGGCATGCAGATCTTTGTCAAGATCATAAATACACAGGATCAGATGAGGACCAGAAGACGGCGACCCTCGGCGGGATCCTAGCCGAGGAAATCCACAAGACCCCCGGCAAGCGCCTTGCCGGGGATGACTGCAACGCCACGGCAAGACCCTTGATGGGCCCCCGGCCAGACCCTTGTCGAGGGCATCAGAGGGGCCACAGCCAGGCCCGCGTCAACCAAGACTCCGCCGCCGTTCGCATGTAGCTGCCATCCCAACTAGCTGGGTAGGCATGTGCGTGGCAACATGCAGCTTCCAGACCAACTCAGCAAGCACCTGCGTGGTGGCATGCAGATCTTCGTGAAGGCCCTGCCACCGCGCCACCTCAGCAGCCTGCCTGCCTACATGGCGCTGCACACATCGCTGGCCTGGGCGCGTGTCGAAGCGACGCAGAGTGGCGACGGACGGGACGGGCCTCGTTCCCGTCCCCGATAAAGCTAATGGACACCTAAGTAGCGCATTTAATGCGCTTTGTCCCGTAATGCCGGGCGATAAGCTCGCGCACTGTACACCTTTCCACCCCCTGTGTGCCACTGTGGCAACCCCTTTTCAACTATAAAAGGAGGCCCGAGGCATACCGGAGAGGGATTCGGCTCTTTGGAACTAAGCAGCCACCGTAGCTAGTTCGAGAGCTCAAGAACACTCTGAAATAGACACCAAAGCAGGACTAGGGTATTACGCATCCTCGCGGCCCGAACCTGGGTAAACGATCTTTTTGCTAGCTCCTAAACCTGCTCTTCTCACAACCCCGCGCCCGCCAACCGTAGAAGGGATTCCAGTGATCCCATAGGTGTCGTTTCCCCGACACATGTATATGCTATTTTATATGATTTTTGGGACTAACCTATTAACCTGGAGCCCAGTACCAGTTTCTGTTTTTCCTTGTTTTTGAGTTTTGCAGAAAAGGAAAGTCAAACGGAGTCCAATTGACGTGAAAATTTACGGTGATTTTTTATGGACCAAAAGAAGCCCCCGAAGCAAAAGAGTTGGGCTAGAAGAGCCCGAGCAAACCACAAGGTTGGAGGGCGCGCCCTACCCCCCGGGCGCATCCTCCGACCTTGTCGTTGACTCATGGACCCTCCTGACTTGAAACCGACGCCAAAAATTCCTATAAATACAGAAACCCCCAGAAATAAACCTAGATCGGGAGTTCCACCGCCGCAAGCCTCTGTAGCCACCAAAAACCAATCGGGACCCTGTTAGGCACCCTGCCGGAGGGGGAAATCATCACCGGTGGCCATCTTCATCATCCCGGCATTCTCCATGACGAGAAGGGAGTAGTTCACCCTCGGGGCTATGGGTATGTACCAGTAGCTATGTGTTTGATCTCTCTCTCCCTCTCTCTCTCTCGTGTTCTTGATTTGGCACGATCTTGATGTACCGCGAGCTTTGCCGTTATAGTTGGATCTTATGATGTTTCTCCCCCTCTACCTTCTTGTAATGGATTGAGTTTTCCCTTTGAAGTTATCTTATCGGATTGAGTCTTTAAGGATTTGAGAACACTTGATGTATGTCTTGCATGTGCTTATCTGTGGTGACAATGGGATATTCACGTGATCCACTTGATGTATGTTTTGGTGATCAACTTGCGGGTTCCGTGACCTTGTGAACTTATGCATAGGGGTTGGCACACATTTTTGTCTTGACTCTCCGGTAGAAACTTTGGCGCACTCTTTGAAGTTCTTTGTGCTGGTTTGAATAGATGAATCTGAGATTGTGTGATGCATGTCGTCTAATCAAACCCGCGGATACTTGTGGCGACATTGGAGTATCTAGGTGACATTAGGGTTTTGAGTGATGTGTATCTTAAGGTGTTATTTTAGAACGAACTCCAGGGTTGTTTGTGGCACTTATAGGAATAGCCCAATAGATCGATCAGAAAGAATAACTTTGAGGTGGTTTCGTACCCTACAATAATCTCTTTGTTTGTTCTCCGCTATTAGTGACTTTGGAGTGACTCTTTGTTGCATGTTGAGGGATTTTCATATGATCTAATTATGTTATCATTGTTGAGAGAACTTGCACCAGTGAAAGTATGAACCCTAGGCCTTGTTTCGAAGCGTTACAATACCATTTTCACTCACTTTTGTTACTTGCTACCTTGCTGTTTCTATATTTTGAGATTACAAAAACCTGTATCTACTATCCATATTGCACTTGTATCACCATCTCTTCACCGAACTAGTGCACCTATACAATTTACCATTGTATTGGGTGTTTTGGGGACACAAGATACTCTTTGGTATTTGGTTGCAGGGTTGTTTGAGAGAGACCATCTTCATCCTACGCCTCCCACGGATTGATAAACCTTAGGTCATCCACTTGAGGGAAATTTGCTACTGTCCTACAAAACTCTGTGTTTGGAGGCCCAACACGAGTCTACAAGAAGAAGGTTGCATAGTAGACATCAAGCTCTTTTCTGGCGCTGTTGCCGGGGAGGTGAGGAAAGCGGCACTAACACCCCGTCAATGAAGCTCTTTTCTGGCGCTGTTGCCAGGGAGGTTAGTGCATGAAGGTATATCTTTAGATCTTGCAATCGAACCTTGTAGTTTCTTGTTTTATCACTAGTTTAGTCTATAAAAGAAAACTAAAAAAATGGAATTGAGGTTGCCTCATATGCTTCATCTTTTTAATGTCTTTCGTGAAAATAAGGATTCTGATAATTGTGCCAAAGTATTAGAAGAAGAATGCATTAAAATGTTTGGCACTAAATCTTTGTATGATGAGCATGATTGCAATGTTGTTAGTATGAATTCTTTGAATATCCATGATGCTAATGATCTGCAAAGCCAAAAGCTTGGGGATGCTATGTTTAATGAAGATGATATTTTTAGTCCCCCAAGTTTTGATGTGCAAATTTATTATGATGATAGCATGCCTCCTACTTATGATGATTGCAATATTTATGAAAGTGGGTTTGGAAGAGTGTCAACTTTAGATAATAGTTATCCCACTATTTTGGAGGGTGCTGAATCTTGTTATAATGACAAAAGTGGATTTGGAGAGGTCATGACTTTATTTAGTAATGATTCCACTATTTCGGAAGAGGTTCCAATTGATTATGAGAACAAAGTTTCTATCTATGATGATTATTGTGATGACTTGTATGCTATAAATAATAAATATAACTATGAAACTTTTCATCATGATTTTAATTTTCAATTGGATTATGCCTCACACGATAATTATTTTGTTGAGTTTGCTCCCACTACTATTCATGAGAATAAATTTGCTTATGTGGAGAGTAACAAAATTTTATGCTTGTAGATCATCAAAAGAATGATTTATGTGATGGTTATATTGTTGAATTCATTCATGATGCTACTGAAAATTATTATGAGGAAGGAATTTATGCCTGTAGGAATTGCAATAATATCAAGTTTCCTCTCTATGTGTTGAAAATCTTGAAGTCATGCTTGTTTTGCCTTCCTATGCTAGTTGATTCTTGTTCACATAAGTTGTTTGCTCACAAAATCCCTATGCATAGGAAGTGGGTTAGACTTAAATGTGCTTGTCATATGCTTCATGATGCTCTGTTTGCGTTTCAATTCTTATCTTTTATGTGAGCATCATTGAAATCATCATGCCTAGCTCAAAAGGCATTAAAGAAAAGAGCTTGTTGGGAGACAACCCAATACTTATACCTACTGTTTTTGAGTGTTCACATGATTAAGCTACTGTATTAATCATGTTTTATAGCTTTTGTTTCAATAAAGTTCCAAGTAAATCCTTTGGGATAGTATGGATGATAGTTGACTTGATTCTGTGCAAAAACAGAAACTTTTGCTCCCAGTCTAGGAGTTTTGAAAATTCACTGGTACGTTCTTTTGATCTGAATTTTTTACACAATATTGATATACAAATTTTGTATATTGTCCTAATTGTTCAGAATTTTTGGAGCTACAGAAGTATGGTTTCAATCCAGATCTTTACAGGTTGTTCTGTTTTTGACAGATTCAGTTTTCGATGCATAGTTTGCTTGTTTTCTAGTTTCTATGGCTTATATTGCTTAATATAAATTGTAGAAATGTTAGGGTACATTAGGCATCATGTGAGAAAAATTATTAATCTTGTCTTGACAGTACCAAAGTGAATGATTTGTTTTATTATACTAACGGAGCTCACGAGTTTTCTGTTAAGTTTTGTGTTGTGAAGTTGTCAAGTTTTGGGTAAAGTTTTGATGGACTACGGAATAAAGAGTGGCAAGAGCCTAAGCTTGGGGATTCCCAAGGCACCCAAGGTAATATTCAAGGACAACCAAGAGCCTAAGCTTGGGGATGCCCCGGATGGCATCCCCTCTTTCGTCTTCGTTCATCGGTAACCTTACTTGGAGCTATATTTTATTCACCACATGATATGTGTTTTGCTTGGAGCGTCATTTTATTTTATTAGGATTTGCTTGCTGTTATTTAGAGTAATGTTTTGCAGCTTTTAGTTCAATAAAAAAGTCAAGTATAGCCTTTACCATGCTTATTTTGCAAGTCTATATGTTGCTGTTTTGAAAACAGAAAGATTTCTGTCATTGTCTGAATTCTTCTGGAAAGTCAGAACATGATAAAATCTTAAATTTTTTACATAATGAGTAACAAAAAATTATCTGTAGTGTCGTAATTTTTCAGAATTTTTGGAGTTAGGGAAGTATGATTCCTCTTGCATTCTTTACAGACTGTTATGTTTAGACAGATTGCTGTTATGTTTGCATTGTTTGCATATGTTTGCTTGTTTAATGATTATATTTGAGGATGGGAGTATTAAATATGTAGAGGCATTTAGTATGCAATATCAAATATATTTTTTAGTGATTTTCTATAGTAGAGAATGATAAGGTTTATGCGTTGATGTATACTAACCTATCTCACGAGTTCTTGTTGAGTTTTGTGTGGATGAAGTTTTTAAGGTTTAGGGAAACCGCGATATGGAAGGAATTAAGGAGACACAAAAGCACAAGCTTGGGGATGCCCAAGGCACCCCAAGTTAATATTTCAAGAAGTCCCAACCTTCTAAGCTTGGGGATGCCCCGGTTGGCATCCCACATTTCTTCTTCAACAACTATCAGTCAGTTTTGGTTGAACCTAAGTTTTTGCTTCTTCACATGATATGTGCTATCCTTGCAATGCATTTTATTTTGTTTTGCTTTCTGTTTGAATAAAGTACTTAAGATCTGAAATTCTTAAATGTTAGAGAGTCTTCACATAGTTACATAATTGTTCAACTACTCATTGATCTTCACTTATATCTTTTGGAGTAGTTTGTCATTTGCTCTAGTGCTTCACTTATATCTTTCTAGAGCACGGCGGTAGTTTTATTTTGAAGAAATTGTTGAACTCTCATGCTTCACTTATATTATTTTGAGAGTCTCTAAAAAGCATGGTAATTTGCTTTGGTTATGAATTTAGTCCTAATATGATATGCATCCAAGGGGGATATAATAAAAACTTCCATATAAAGTGCATTGAATACTATGAGAAGTTTGATTCCTTATGATTGTTTTGAGATATGAAGATGGTGATATTAGAGTCATGCTAGTGAGTATTTGTGAATTTGATAAATACTTGTGTTAAAGTTTGTGATTCCTGTAGCATGCACGTATGGTGAACCATTATGTGATGAAGTCGGAGCATGATTTATTTATTGATTGTCTTCCTTATGAGTGGAGGTTGGGGACGAGCGATGGTTTTTTCCTACCAATCTATCTATAACACCCGGTATTTCAGCTACAGTAACCACTCACTAATGATGCCATGTCATCGCAATTATTTTTCTAAACCTCACTATGTTCCAAACCGAATTCAAATTCAATTTAAAACAAAGTCAAATTAATATTTATTCAAACAACAAAATAAAATGTTCATTTGTTTCCAAATATTCACTAACTAATTTTCACGGGTAAAACAACAGCATTTGGGATATTTAAATGACCCTAAGATATTCAAATCAGAACCAACATCATTTAAATTAACCATTTAAAGATAAACAAATGTTTAAACTATTCAAAAATATTTGAAACTTGTTGTGCTAGGTCATTACATAGTCTAGTATTTATATACTAAATATTGGGTTCAACTAAATTCATTTGCTAGCTCAACTAAATGCAAAACAGGGGCAAAAGAAATGAAGATAGAAAAAGTAAAAGCCCAGCTGCACAGTGCCACTGGACCTAAGTGTTACAGTACACAAAGGCCCAGCCCACACTGGTTTTTCTTCAACCTGTAGCAATGAGGCATCGTGGAGCACATCCATGGACGCCATGGTGCCGTGGCGCGCATCCACGGCCCCCCTCGCCCTACTTAGCAACGACACCCCTCCCCCCAACCCTAGCTCTCTCTGTTTTCTTCCTCGCCACCTCCCTCGCTCGATCCCATCCTTGTCCGAGCACAGTCGTCGCCATATCGTCATCGTCACCGCGGCCACCGTCGTTCCCGCACCCCGCCAAGGAGTCCAGGAGCTCCTAAGTGTTCGTCTACATCGTCTAGGGCCACCCGTTCGAGCTCGACGCCTCTGCATCATGCAGATCGAGCTTCTTCTTCCTCGGTCGCCGTTGACGTTCGTCTTCAAATTCGACCACCCCTGCGCTCCCAAGCTACCACCGGGCCTACTTGTGCCTCCAAGGTGAGCCCCCGTGCAAAACCCCTCTTTTCCCCTGTTGAATCGATCACCGTAGGCCACCGCACCACCTCACGCCCGAGCTTCCGTGAGCTCGCGGTCGCCGCGTAGTAGCCGTGCTCTCCGCGCCCCTGGCCGCGCACGCTGCTCCCGGGCCGCGCCCAGGCACGCGCCCCTCCTCCCGCTTTGCCCGACGCCGCCCCGTCCCCTGCCGCACCTCCTGCCGCCGGTTGCTGCCCTTGCTTCTGCTGCTGCGCTGCTTTGACTGCTGCTTCTCTGCTACTGCTGAGCGCTGCTTGCTACTACTGCATACTCTTGCGCTGCTATAGCTTGCTGCCCCTGCCAATGCTCTGCTCTGCTTGCTAGCAAGCCGCTTCTGCTGATACTTTGCTGCTGCTGCGTTTTGCTGTTGCCGCCGCGTTGCTGCTCCTGCTACTTCTCTGCTTGCGGCTCCTCCCGTGCAAATGCTTAGCCAGTAGCTGCGCTACTCTGCCTGATGTGCTGCTGCTGCTGCTCAATCTGACTGCCGCTGCTTTTGCTGGCGCGCAGCCGCTGCTGCTGCCCTGCTACTCCTTGCGGGGGCGCTGCTGCTTGCGGCTGGCCATGGCCACGGCCATGGCCGTGTGCGCCAGTGTGTGTGCGTGCTGTGTGTGTAGTTGTGTGTGTGAGCGCGCTGTGTGTGCGCGTATGTGTGTGGATGAGGCCGGTCCTGTTTAGCTAGGTTAGCTAATTAGTAGTTAAGCTAAGTAGTGGTTAGGTATAGTGTAAATGACATGTGGGACCACCCCTGGTTAATTACCATTTTATTAAAACTAAAGACAATGACATGCGGGACCCACTTACACTATTCATATGTTGACCAGTCAACCTTTGACCGGGTCAACCCAACCCCACTGGCCCCAGTGTCATACTCACATGCTAGGGTAGCACTAGGTGACAAAAGTAAATTCTATTTTTTTAATTCGAAATAATATAAATCCAGAAATTCTTTCAATCTTTGAAAATTAATATAAAATAATCCGTAGCTCGGATGAAAATACTTTGTACATGAAAGTTGCTCAGAACGACGAGACGAATCCGAATACGTAGTCCGTTCGTCCTCCACACATCCCTAGCATAGCGAACGTGCAACAATACCCCTCCGATTCGTCTGTCCGAAAATGTCAAACACCGGGAATACTTTCCCGGATGTTTCCCCCCTTCGCCAGTAGCATCCACTACTACGTTAGGTCACCTCTAGCACCGCGTAATGCCATGTTATACTTTGTGATGCTTTGATTGCTCTGTTATTTATTGTGTTCCCCCTCTGTTACTTCTTTCCGGTAGACCCCGAGACTGCCGACGACCCCCAGTTCGACTACGGTGTTGACGACCCCTTCTTCTTGCCAGGGCAACCAGGCAAGCCCCCCCTTAATCACCAGATATCGCCTATTCCTTCTCTCTACTGCTTGCATTAGAGTAGTGTAGTATGCTAATGCTTTTGGTTAATCCTATTCTGATGCATAGCCTGTCATTGTTGCTACAGTTGTTACCCTTACCTGCAATCCTAAATGCTTAGTATAGGATGCTAGTATGCCATCAGTGGCCTTACATTCTTGTCTGTCTGGCATGCTATACTACTGGGCCGTGATCACTCGGGAGGTGATCACGGGCATATGCTACATACTTTATACTGTTACATGACTTATGATACTGTTCAGAGATGGGGGCTGAAGGGGCAGGTGGCTCCATCCCGGTAGAGGTGGCCCTGGGTTCCCGACGGCCCCCGACTGTTACTTTGTGGCGGAGCGACAGGGCAGGTTGAGACCACCTAGGACAGAGGTGGCCCTGGCCCTGGTCGGTGTCCGCGGTTACTTCATAATAACACGCTTAACGAGATCTTGGTATTTGATCTGAGTTGGGTCGTTGATATGGGCAACCGGCGTCGTGGTATCAGCCGAAGCTCTTTTTGACTTCAGCAACTGAGCGGCGCATACCGGATTGGACCGTAAGCCTGCGCTTGTATTAAGGGGGCTAGGTATGCTTCCGGCCGCCCTCGCAACGTGCAGGTGTGCAATGGGAGATGGGCCCAGACCCCTGCGCCATAGGATTTAGACCGGCGTGCTGACCTCTCTGTTGAGCCAAGGTAGGGCTGCGACATGTTGATCTCCCGAGGCCGGACATGACCCAGGAAAGTGTGCTCGGCCAGAGGGATCGAGCGTGTCGGGTAATGTGGTGCACCCCTGCAGGGAAGTTTATCTATTCGAATAGCCATGATATTCGGTAACAGGACGACTTGGAGTTGTACCTTGACCTTATGACAACTAGAACCGGATACTTAATAAAACACACCCTTCCAAGTGCCAGATATAACCCGGTGATCGCTCTCAGACAGGGTGACGAGGGGAGGATCGCCGGGTAGGATTATGCTATGCGATGCTACTTGGTGATCTTACCATCTACTCTCTTCTACATGCTGCAAGATGGAGGCTGCCAGAAGCGTAGTCTTCGACAGGACTAGCTATCCCCCCTTTTATTCTGGAATTCTGCAGTTCAGTCCACCGATATTGCCTCTTTACACATATACCCATGCATATGTAGTGTAGATCCTTGCTTGCGAGTACTTTGGATGAGTACTCACGGTTGCTTTGCTCCCCATTTTCCCCTTTTCCTTTCTTCCTAGTTGTCGGAACTAGATGCTGGAGCCCAGGAGCCAGACGCCACCGTCGACGACGACTCCTACTACACCGGAGGTGCCTACTACTACGTGGAGACCGCCGACGACCAGGAGTAGTTAGGAGGCTCCCAGGCAGGAGGCCTTTACTATGTGGAGACCGCCGACGACCATGAGTTGTTTAGGAGGATCCCAGGCAGGAGGCCTGCACCTCTTTTGATCTATATCCCAGATTGTGCTAGCCTTCTTAAGGCAAACTTGTTTAACTTATGTCTGTACTCAGATATTGTTGCTTCCGCTGACTTGTCTATGATCGAGCACTTGTATTCGAGCCCTCGAGGCCCCTTGCTTGTATTATGATGCTTGTATGACTTATTTATGTTTTTAGAGTTGTGTTGTGATATCTTCCCGTGAGTCCCTGATATTGATCGTACACGTTTGCGTGTATGATTAGTGTACGATTGAATCGGGGGCGTCACAAGTTGGTATCAGAGCCGACTGCCTGTAGGAATCCCCCTTTCCAACTCCTTGGCCGAAGTTGAGTCTAGCCTGAGAAAAATGTTTTACTAACTTGGTTGTGTGGCTTACGGGCCCACATCGTCATTGGGTGGTAGTAGGATCTTTTATTCCTCGACCTATACTCTGGGACTCTGACATCTCTTCTATTCGGGTTAAATGATTTCACTAGCTCTGACTCTAGGTTCTTGATAATACTTCCTCCCGGAGCACCTTACATTCTAGATGATCGCCTGCTTTATCAGAAGACTCCGAAGATACTCTCTGATGTTCTACCGAGAACTTGTGCCCATCGCTTTTGCAATCCCCTTCCATCGTCAACCCTTATGGATAACTACAGGCACTTGCCATTCTTACATTCATCCCAAGTTGGTCTTGTTATTACAAGATACCCTGTAATACTCGTCATTGTTCCAAGAATCCCTTGTGCCACTGCCTTGCGGTTCCTCGCCGCAAAAGTATCCCTACAATTTGTTTCTTCACACTTATCGAGGAACCGTTCATTACTAGTTGTTCATAGGATTCACTAGATGCATTGAAATACTACCCGATCTTCCGGTACTCCTTTGCCAACTATTGCTCTGCAAATACTTGTCTTCTTGTAGTCTGAACAATTCCATTTGTCTAGCAATAACCATTAAAATCCTTGTGATTGACATTCTGATCCTATTGATTCAACATGTGTGTGAATGCACGCAATCATCAGTTATTCCCTAAAAATTATCCTTCCGGCTCAGACGTCATTTTAAACGTGAGCTGGTTCTCAACCAATCCAATTGCCGTCGATTGTACCCCTAAGGCTATTCAACTTATCCATCCCTAATCAGAACATTGCTTCTGATCCCTTGATTTGAAAATCATAATTCCTTTGCATTTGAGCTCTGGATTAGCCAGTTGTTTCTATAATCCAATGCCTTTGTATTGTTACTTCCTCTGGTTGTGTGCCGATGCTCACATCAGCTCCGTTATGGACCTGCAGATCCTTTAATGGATTTTATCCGACAGCATCCTTCATATTCAATAACCTTGTGAGCCTTCCCTCAGATACATAATGCCTTTGGTAAATTGTATCCTTTCCTTTCTCAACCTTGCTCTGCTTTCGAGCTGGTGATATTTACTCTTGAAGCTTGTGGTATATGTTTCTAAGATGCCCCGATGGGTTGAACCTATACCTTCTATAAAACCGTGTGAACCCGAAAGTTTTCACGAGTCATGCTCTACTGTTGTTATGTCAGATAAAATTTCAACACAACTTTGTGGCGAGAAGTGAATGAAAGGTTATGCATTACAGAAGTAGGAGTCGACCTTGAACTTTGTGTTCATGCCCATGGACACGATGTAGATCCTATCATGGAAGCTTCTTGTAATATTAACTATTTCCTTGATAAGTATCATCTGGTATCTATGAATTGACCCTTTGGAACCGTGGATCTGACCACGATTGTTCTCCTTTGATTCTATTTCTCGGATAAGTTAAAGTACTTGTCTCCTACAGATCAGTACGCCTGCCCAACCTCTATTTTGTTCTACCTTCGAGTATTACCCCATGGTATCTCGAGGATATCAACCCATTGCACTTCATCTTATGAATTTCTGATGAAGTAGTACCTTTCCCCTTGATAATCACTCCACGGGTTCTGGGTTGTCGTCAATCGAGAATGCCGATTAGTGAATCGAATCTGCACTACAGTTCAGTACCTTCTAGTACTTTGTTGTTGAGGAGTTTAATACTCCATCACGTCATTCCTAGCCTGATCGGCTATATTCATTATTGTGCTAAATGTTAACTGTGCTACCTGGTCCTTATTCCCGGAGCACAACTTTCGATGAGGAGCTAAACTTACGTTGATCTTCCTTGTCATACCATTTCGCCTTGAACAACAAGCTTGATTTCGAGTTTGTGTCGTACCCTTGGTTCCAATAACTTTTCGCTTCACCATTCCTTTGACTTGATGTCATTGCCGATCGATTACATCTTCAAGAAACCTCTCGACAAGTGTGTCGTGATCATCGTCAACATTTTAACTTCTTTCGGAATATCAATTGAATTCATGATGAGAAATTCCATGCTTGCCCTCGATGATTTGTGTTGTCATCGACCACTTTATTGCCTTCCCTCGGACACAAACTTGTTTGTTTTCTGGGTTATACCTTGAGTTCCTTACTATCCAACATTTTTTCTTCTTTAGCTTGGAGTATTACCATCTTTTATGACAAGAATGTTGTGAGGATTACTCCACCTCATAAGAATTCTTGGTATAGTGATACTTCTCACCATCATCATTCTTTCTTGGTCCTCGTGTTGTTTCTAACTGGAAAACCGACAATTGAACTATGATGTGTGAATTCGAAACTTCTAGCAACACTATTGCTTTGAAGTTAATGGTCGACATTTCATTCTTAGGCCATTGATTATCGAATCACCATTCTGACATTGATCGTACTACCGAAGCCCATATTTTGGGTGCACCTTTCAACCAATGTTTAACTAAGTATGTTTTCCTTGAGCATACCTCATTATATCATTTGATCTGACAAATGTTATCTCCTTGTTCACATAAGTGTGGACATCCATCTTTTGAAAATATCAATGAATTGTCGCTGAGTCAATCAGCCACCTCCTCACCTCTCCTTGATTTAATGATGAACTCTTGTTTCGGAACTCGCTTCCATAGTTCAATTCCAGAGAATCTTACAATGTCATCTCGACAAATTTGTGTTGCACCTTTCTACTCAGGCATCCTGAGTCTTAGTTATCCTGACACCAATAAGATCTGAATGTCGGTCAGATATGATGGTTGGAACATATTTCCAAGAGTTATAACATTGGTCTTTATATGACCCAATAAGGTGATGTCATGCCTAGCACACCTGGTTGGAGGACCTATTGCAAGACTTATTCTATGAGTTGTTCCTGATGGATCCTTTGTGTATCCGTAGTCTGACCTTTGCTTCAAGACCATGGCAGTGCTATCTCGAGGCATATCTGTGGTACTCCGATTTTCAATAAGAGCATTTGAAGCACAATGCAAAAATTTCCTTATCAAGTATCCAAACACCGATGTATGGGTAATGTCATGAAATTTCTCTCCCCTTACCTAAATGGTTTTCTACTTCATATCCTGCCATGGATATCATGCTTTGCTTTCCCTTGGAAAGGATATACCCCTGAATTATGTGTTCAAACACATTTTTCTTTCCATTGTTCTGATTAAATATGATAAGACACTTTTCCCTTTCCATTGGTTTGTTTAAACCCTATCTATGATCTATATGATACAAGCAGTAATATTTCCCTGCTTGTGCAAACACCTCGGTGTACAACTGTGTCAGTAAGACCCTGTTAATATTGTTGATAACATTCCGGTAACCACCGATGGACGAGAACTTTACCTATTGGTCCGCCTCGTTCAACGAGCAAGAAGATGGTTCTCTTCGTCCCTCGCCCTTGGTACCGACGTTGCCGACATAATTGATAGGCTATCCTCTGACATGTCTTGTTATCATGACTGTGCAAAATATCACTGCCCTTTCTATTTTTAACCCACATGGTGGGCCCATAACCCACAGTTACACATGATCAAAACCTGACTCTCCTGTACACCCAGTTTCCAGAGTTAATCCTCGCGCTTGGCTTCGTATGCAATTCACGGGTCACCTGCCTAGTGATCTATTCTGGTATCACACGCAATATTTATTCCCATTGCTCTGAATCCCTTTCACACTTTGTTTCAGGCAACGAACGATTGTCTATCCGCTCGAAAATTCCCATGATACCTCCTTACTTTGCTCTCGATATTTTCTTAAGTTTCAATTCGAGAGTTACTTTCCACCACCTTCCCCGATGTTATCGACCAGATAGTCAACCTTGCAGAGGTCTGTTCTCCCGGAATACCCCCTTTTTGTACTCTTTCGTAAGTACGACGGAGTTCCCGAAGAAAGGATGCCGACTTCATCATGATGACCTGAAGCAGAGAAATGAAGAAATCAACCTAATGGATCGACCGCTTCGAGAAGAGCAGCCGAGATCGAGAACGCTCGTTAGAATTTCGTAACCAAATCGCTTCCCCGGCACTTCCTCTCTTAAATCTCGGGACGAGATTTCTTGTAGTGGAGGAGATTTGTAACACCCCGGTATTTCAGCTACAGTAACCACTCACTAATGATGCCATGTCATCGCAATTATTTTTCTAAACCTCACTATGTTCAAAACCGAATTCAAATTCAATTTAAAACAAAGTCAAATTAATATTTATTCAAACAGCAAAATAAAATGTTCATTTGTTTCCAAATATTCACTAACTAATTTTCATGGGTAAAACAACATCATTTGGGATATTTAAATGACCCTAAGATATTCAAATCGGAACCAACATCATTTAAATTAACCATTTAAAGATAAACAAATGTTTAAACTATTCAAAAATATTTGAAACTTGTTGTGCTAGGTCATTACATAGTCTAGTATACATATACTAAATATTGGGTTCAACTAAATTCATTTGCTAGCTCAACTAAATGCAAAACAGGGGCAAAAGAAATGAAGACAGAAAAAGTAAAAGCCCAGCTGCACAGTGCCACTTGACCTAAGTGCTACAGTACACAAAGGCCCAGCCCACACTGGTTTTTCTTCAACCTGTAGCAGTGAGGCATCATGGAGCACATCCATGGACGCCATGGCGCCGTGGCGCGCATCCATGCCCCCCCGCCCTACTTAGCAACGACACCCCTCCCCCGAACCCTAGCTCTCTCTGTTTTCTTCCTCGCCGCCTCCTTGTCCGAGCACGTTCGTCGCCATATCTTCATCGTCACCGCGGCCACCGTCGTTCCCGCACCCCGCCAAGGAGTCCAGGAGCACCTAAGTGTTCGTCTACATCGTCTACGGCCACACGTTCGAGCTCGACGCCTCGGATCGAGCTTCTTCTTCCTCGGTCTCCGTTTACGTTCGTCTTCAAATTCGACCACCCCTGCGCTCCTAAGCTACCACCGGGCCTACTTGTGCCTCCAAGGTGAGCCCCCGTGCAAAACCCCTCTTTTCCCCGTCGAATCGATCACCGTAGGCCGCCGCACCACCTCGCGCCCGAGCTTCCGTGAGCTCGCGGTCGCCACGTAGTAGTCGTGCTCTCCGAGCCCCTGGCCGCGCACGCCGCTCCCGGGCCACGCCCAGGCACGCGCCCCCTCCTCCCGCTTCGCCCAACGCTGCCCCGTCCCCTGCCGCACCTCCTGCCGTCGGTTGCTGCCCTTGCTTCTGCTGCTGCGTTGCTTTGGCTGCTGCTTCTCTGCTACTCCTGAGCGCTGCTTGCTACTACTGCATACTCCTGCGCTGCTATAGCTTGCTGCCCCTGTCAATCCTCTGCTCTACTTGGTAGCAAGCTGCTTCTGCTGATGCTTTGCTGCTACTGTGTTTTGCTGTTGCCGCCGCGTTGCTGCTCCTGCTACTTCTCTGCTTGCGGCTCCTCCCGTGCAGATGCTTAGCCACTAGCTGCGCTACTCTGCCTGATGTGCTGCTGCTGCTCAAGCTGACCGCCGCTGCTTTTACTGGCGCTCAGCCGTTGCTGCTGCCCTGCTACTCCTTGCCGGGGCGCCGCTGCTTGCGGCTGGCCATGCCCACGGCCATGGCCGTGTGCGCCAGTGTGTGTGCGTGCTGTGTGTGTAGTTGTGTGTGTGCGCGTATGTGTGTGGATGAGGCCGGTCCTGTTTAGGTAGGTTAGCTAATTAGTAGTTAAGCTAAGTAGTGGTTAGGTATAGTGTAAATGACATGTGGGACCACCCCTGGTTAATTACCATTTTATTAAAACTAAAGACAATGACACACGGGACCCACTTACACTATTCATATGTTGACCAGTCAACCTTTGACCAGGTCAACCCAACCCCACTGGCCCCAGTGTCATACTCAAATGCTAGGGTAGCACTAGGTGACAAAAGTATATTCTGTTTTTTAATTCGAAATAATACAAATCCAGAAATTCCAGAAATTGTTTAAATCTTTGAAAATTAATATAAAATAATCCGTAGCTCGGATGAAAATACTTTGTACATGAAAGTTGCTCAGAATGATGAGACGAATCCGAATACGCAGTCCGTTCATCCTCCACACATCCCTAGCATAGCAAACGTGCAACAATACCCCTCCGATTCGTCTGTCCGAAAATGTCAAACACCGGGAATACTTTCCCGGATGTTTTCCCCCTTCGCCAGTAGCACCCACTACTACGTTAGGTCACCTCTAGCACCGCGTAATGCCATGTTATACTTTGTGATGCTTTGATTGCTCTGTTCTTTATTGTGTTCCCCCTCCGTTACTTCTTTCCGGTAGACCCCGAGACTGCCAACGACCCCCAGTTCGACTATTCCTTCTTTCTACTACTTGCATTAGAGTAGTGTACTATGCTACTTCTTTCGGTTAATCCTATTCTGATGCTTAGCCTGTCATTGTTGCTACAGTTGTTACCCTTACCTGCAATCCTAAATGCTTAGTATAGGATGCTAGTATTCCATAAGTGGCCCTACATTCTTGTCCGTCTGCCATGCTATAATACTGGGCCGTGATCACTCGGGAGGTGATCACGGGCATATGCTACATACTTTATACTGTTACATGACTTATGATACTGTTCGGAGATAGGGGCTGAAGGGGCAGGTGGCTCCATCCCGGTAGAGGTGGGCCTGGGTTCCCGACGGCCCCCGACTATTACTTTGTGGCAGAGCGACAGGGCAGGTTGAGACCACCTAGGAGAGAGGTGGGCCTGGCCCTGGTCGGTGTCCGCGCTTACTTCATAATAACACGCTTAACGAGATCTTGGTATTTGAACTGAGTTGGGTCGTTGACCTTATAC
This sequence comes from Triticum aestivum, assembly GCF_018294505.1. Taxonomy (NCBI): domain Eukaryota; kingdom Viridiplantae; phylum Streptophyta; class Magnoliopsida; order Poales; family Poaceae; genus Triticum; species Triticum aestivum. Next base: position 229,867,164 of record NC_057814.1, on the reverse strand, counting down.
GCACTAACCGCCACGTGGGACAAGATATGGGCAACAGGCGTCGTGGTATCAGCCGAAGCTCTTTTTGACGTCAGCGACTGAGCGGCGCGTGCCGGATTGGACCGTAAGCCTGCACTTGTATTAAGGGGGCTAGGTCTGCTTCGGGCTGCCCTCGCAACATGCAGGTGTGCAATGGGCGATGGGCTCAGACCCCTGCGCCATAGGATTTTTACCGGCGTGCTGACCTCTCTGTTGAGCCTAGGTAGGGCTGCGACGTGTTGATCTCCCGAGGCCGGACATGACCCAGGAAAGTGTGCCCGGCCAGAGGGATCGAGCGTGTCGGGTAATGTGGTGCACCCCTGCAGGGAAGTTTATCTATTCGAATAGCCGTGATCTTCGGTAACAGGACGACTTGGAGTTGTACCTTGACCTTATGACAACTAGAACCGGATACTTAATAAAACACACCCTTCCAAGTGCCAGATATAACCCGGTGATCGCTCTCACACAGGGCGACGAGGGGAGGATCGCCGGGTAGGATTATGCTATGCGATGCTACTTGGTGATCTTACCATCTACTCTCTTCTACATGCTACAAGATGGAGGCTGCCAGAAGCATAGTCTTCGACATGACTAGCTATCCCCCCTTTTATTCTGGCATTCTGCAGTTCAGTCCACCGATATTGCCTCTTTGCACATGTACCCATGCATATGTAGTGTAGATCCTTGCTTGCGAGTACTTTGGATGAGTACTCACGGTTGCTTTGCTCCCCCTTTTCCCCTTTTCCTTTCTTCCAGGTTGTCGCAAACTAGATGCTGGAGCCCAGGAGCCAGACGCCACCGTTGACGACGACTCCTACTACACCGGAGGTGCCTACTACTACGTGGAGACCGCCGACGACCAGGAGTAGTTAGGAGGCTCCCAGTCAGGAGGCCTTTTCTACGTGGAGACCGCCGACGACCAGGAGTAGTTTAGGAGGATCCCAGGCAGGAGGCCTGCGCCTCTTTCGATCTGTATCCTAGTTTGTGCTAGCCTTCTTAAGGCAAACTTGTTTAACTTATGTCTGTACTCAGATATTGTTGCTTCCGCTGACTCGTCTATGATCGAGCACTTGTATTCGAGCCCTCGAGGCCCCTGGCTTGTATTATGATGCTTGTATCACTTATTTATGTTTTTAGAGTTGTGTTGTGATATCTTCCCGTGAGTCCCTGATCTTGATCGTGCATGTTTGCGTGTATGATTAGTGTACGATTGAATCGGGGGCGTCACAAGTTGGTATAAGAGCCGACTGCCTGTAGGAATCCCCCTTTCCAACTCCTTGGCCGAAGTTGAGTCTAGCCTGAGAAAAATGTTTTACTAACTTGACTGTGTGGCTTACGGGCCCACGTCGTCATTGGGTGGTAGTAGGATCTTTTATTCCTCGACCTATACTCTGGGACTCTGACATCTCTTCTATTCGGGTTAAACGATTTTACTAGCTCTGACTCTAGGTTCTCGATAATACTTGCTCCCGGAGCGCCTTACATTCCAGATGATCGCCTGCTTTATCAGAAGACTCCGAAGATACTCTCCGATGTTCTACCGAGAAATTGTGCCCATCGCTTTTGCAATTCCCCTTCCATCGTCAACCCTTATGGATAACTACATGCACTTGCCATTCTTACATTCATCCCCAGTTGGTCTTGTTATTACAAGATACCCTGTAATACTCGTCGTTGTTCCAAGAATCCCTTGTGCCACTGCATTGCGGTTCCTTGCCACAAAAATATCCCTACGATTTGTTTCTTCACACTTATCGAGGAACCGTTCATTACTAGTTGTTCATAGGATTCACTAGATGCATTGAAATATTACCCGATCTTCCGGTACTCCTTTGCCAACTATTGCTCTGCAAATACTTGTCTTCTTGCAGTCTGGACAATTCCATTTTGTTGGAAATAAGCCCTAGAGGCAATAATAAATGGTTATTATTATATTTCCTTGTTCATGATAATTGTCTATTATTCATGCTATAATTGTGTTATCTGGAAATCGTAATACATGTGTGAATACATAGACCACAACGTGTCCCTAGTAAGCCTCTAGTTGACTAGCTCGTTGATCAACAGATAGTCATGGTTTCCTGACTATGGACATTGGATGTCATTGATAACGGGATCACATCATTAGGAGAATGATGTGATGGACAAGACCCAATCCTAAGCATAGCACAAAAGATCGTGTAGTTCGTTTGCTAGAGCTTTTCCAATGTCAAGTATCATTTCCTTAGACCATGAGATCGTGCAACTCCCGGATACCGTAGGAGTGCTTTGGGTGTGCCAAACATCACAACGTAACTGGGTGACTATAAAGGTACACTACGGGTATCTCCGAAAGTGTCTGTTGAGTTGGCACGGATCGAGACTGGGATTTGTCACTCCGTATGACGGAGAGGTATCTCTGGGCCCACTCGGTAATGCATCATCATAATGAGCTCAATGTGACTAAAGGAGTTAGCCACGGGATCATGCATTACGGTACGAGTAAAGTGACTTGCCGGTAACGAGATTGAACAAGGTATTGGGATACCGACGATCGAATCTCGGGCAAGTACCGTACCGATTGACAAAGGGAATTGTATGCGGGATTGATTGAATCCTCGACATCATGGTTCATCCGATGAGATCATCGTGGAACATGTGGGAGCCAACATGGGTATCCAGATCCCGCTGTTGGTTATTGACCGGAGAGGCGTCTCGGTCATGTCTGCATGTCTCCCGAACCCGTAGGGTCTACACACTTAAGGTTCGGTGACGCTAGGGTTGTAGAGATATTAGTATGCGGAAACCCGAAAGTTTTTCGGAGTCCCGGATGAGATCCCGAATGTCACGAGGAGTTCCGGAATGGTCCGGAGGTGAAGAATTATATATAGGAAGTCCAGTTTCGGCCACCGGGAAAGTTTCGGGGGTTATCGGTATTGTACCGGGACCACCGGAAGGGTCCCGGGGGTCCACCGGGTGGGGCCACCTGTCCCGGAGGGCCCCATGGGCTGAAGTGGGAGGGGAACCAGCCCCTAGTTGGCTGGGGCGCCCCCCTTGGGCCTCCCCCTGCGCCTAGGGTTGGAAACCCTAGGGGTGGGGGGCGCCCCACTTGGCTTGGGGGGCAAGCCACCCCCCTTGGCCCCCCTCCCCCTCAGATGGGATCTCCAGGGGTCCAGCGCCCCCCAGGGCCCCTATAAATAGTGGGGGGACGGAGGGCAGCACTACTACAGCCCCTGGCGCCTCCCTCTCCCCCTGCAACACCTCTCCCTCCCGCTTGCGCTTGGCGAAGCCCTGCCGGGATCCCCACTACTTCCACCACCACGCCGTCGTGCTGCTGGATCAAGAAGGAGGAGACGTCGCTGCTCCGTACGTGTGTTGAACGCGGAGGTGCCGTCCGTTCGGCACTCGGTCATCGGTGATTTGGATCACGGCGAGTACGACTCCATCAACCCCGTTCACTTGAACGCTTCCGCTCGCGATCTACAAGGGTATGTAGATGCACTCCTTTCCCCTCGTTGCTAGTACACTCCATAGATGGATCTTGGTGATGCGTAGAAAATTATAAAATTCTGCAATGATCCCCAACAGTGGCATCATGAGCCAGGCCTATGCGTAGTTACTATGCATGAGTAGAACACAAAGCAGTTGTGGGCGTAGATGTTGTCAATTTTTCTTGCCACTACTAGTTTTATCTTGTTTCGGCGGTATTGTGGGATGAAGCGGCCCGGACCGACCTTACACGTACGCTTACGTGAGACAGGTTCCACCGACTGACATGCACTAGTTGCATAAGGTGGCTAGCGGGTGTCTGTCTCTCCCACTTTAGTCGGAACGGATTCGATGAAAAGGGTCCTTATGAAGGGTAAATAGAAATTGGCATATCACGTTGTGGTTTTACGTAGGTAAGAAACGTTCTTGCTAGAAACCTATAGAAGCCACGTAAAAACTTGCAACAACAATTAGAGGACGTCTAACTTGTTTTTGCAGCATGTGCCTTGTGATGTGATATGGCCAGAAGATGTGATGAATGATATATGTGATGTATGAGATTGATCATATTCTTGTAATAGGAATCACGACTTGCATGTCGATGAGTATGACAACCGGCAGGAGCCATAGGAGTTGTCTTTATTTTTTGTATGACCTGCGTGTCATTGAATAACGCCATGTAAATTACTTTACTTTATTGCTAAACGCGTTAGCCATAGAAGTAGAAGTAATCGTTGGCGTGACAACTTCATGAAGACACAATGATGGAGATCATGATGATGGAGATCATGGTGTCATGCCGGTGACGAAGATGATCATGGCGCCCCGAAGATGGAGATCAAAGGAGCAAAATGATAATGGCCATATCATGTCACTATTTGATTGCATGTGATGTTTATCATGTTTTGCATCTTATTTGCTTAGAACGACGGTAGTAAGTAAGATGATCCCTTATAATAATTTCAAGAAAGTGTTCCCCCTAACTGTGCACCGTTGCGAAGGTTCGTTGTTTCGAAGCACCACGTGATGATCGGGTGTGATAGATTCTAACGTTCGCATACAACGGGTGTTGACGAGCCTAGCATGTACAGACATGGCCTCGGAACACACGCAATACACTTAGGTTGACTTGACGAGCCTAGCATGTACAGACATGGCCTCGGAACACGGAAGACCGAAAGGTCGAGCATGAGTCGTATAGAAGATACGATCAACATGGAGATGTTCACCGATCTTGACTAGTCCGTCTCACGTGATGATCGGACATGGCCTAGTTAACTCGGATCATGTTTCACTTAGATGACTAGAGGGATGTCTATCTGAGTGGGAGTTCATTGAATAATTTGATTAGATGAACTTAATTATCATGAAGTTAGTCTAAAATCTTTACAATATGTCTTGTAGATCAAATGGCCCACGTTGTCCTCAACTTCAACGCGTTCCTAGAGAAAACCAAGCTGAAAGATGATGGCAGCAACTATACGGACTGGGTCCGGAACCTGAGGATCATCCTCATAGCTGCCAAGAAAGATTATGTCTTAGAAGCACCGCTAGGTGAAGCACCCATCCCAGAGAACCAAGACGTTATGAACGCTTGGCAATCACGTGCTGATGATTACTCCCTCGTTCAGTGCGGCATGCTTTACAGCTTAGAACCGGGGCTCCAAAAGCGTTTTGAGAAACATGGAGCATATGAGATGTTCGAAGAGCTGAAAATGGTTTTCCAAGCTCATGCCCGGGTCGAGAGATATGAAGTCTCCGACAAGTTCTTCAGCTGTAAAATGGAGGAAAATAGTTCTGTTAGTGAGCACATACTCAGAATGTCTGGGTTACACAACCGCTTGTCTCAGCTGGGAGTTAATCTCCCGGATGACGCGGTCATTGACAGAATCCTTCAGTCGCTTCCACCGAGCTACAAGAGCTTTGTGATGAACTTCAATATGCAGGGGATGGAAAAGACCATTCCTGAGGTATATTCAATGCTGAAATCAGCGGAGGTGGAGATCAAAAAGGAACATCAAGTGTTGATGGTGAATAAAACCACTAAGTTCAAGAAAGGCAAGGGTAAGAAGAACTTCAAGAAGGACGGCAAGGGAGTTGCCGCGCCCGGTAAGCCAGTTGCCGGGAAGAAGTCAAAGAATGGACCCAAGCCTGAGACTGAGTGCTTTTATTGCAAGGGAAGTGGTCACTGGAAGCGGAACTGCCCCAAATACTTAGCGGACAAGAAGGCCGGCAACACCAAAGGTATATGTGATATACATGTAATTGATGTGTACCTTACCAGTACTCGTAGTAGCTCCTGGGTATTTGATACCGGTGCGGTTGCTCATATTTGTAACTCAAAACAGGAGCTGCGGAATAAGCGGAGACTGGCGAAGGACGAGGTGACGATGCGCGTCGGGAATGGTTCCAAGGTCGATGTGATCGCCGTCGGCACGCTACCTCTGCATTTACCTACGGGATTAGTTTTAAACCTCAATAATTGTTATTTAGTGCCAGCTTTGAGCATGAACATTGTATCTGGATCTCGTTTAATTCGAGATGGCTACTCATTTAAATCCGAGAATAATGGTTGTTCTATTTATATGAGAGATATGTTTTATGGTCATGCCCCGCTGGTCAATGGTTTATTCTTAATGAATCTCGAACGTGATGTTACACATATTCATAGTGTGAATACCAAAAGATGTAAAGTTGATAACGATAGTCCCACATACTTGTGGCACTGCCGCCTTGGTCACATTGGTGTCAAACGCATGAAGAAGCTCCATGCAGATGGACTTTTGGAGTCTCTTGATTACGAATCATTTGACACGTGCGAACCATGCCTCATGGGTAAGATGACCAAGACTCCGTTCTCCGGAACAATGGAGCGAGCAACCAACTTATTGGAAATCATACATACCGATGTGTGCGGTCCAATGAGTGTTGAGGCTCGCGGAGGATATCGTTATGTTCTCACTCTCACTGATGACTTAAGTAGATATGGGTATGTCTACCTAATGAAACACAAGTCTGAAACCTTTGAAAAGTTCAAGGAATTTCAGAGTGAGGTTGAGAATCAACGTGACAGGAAAATAAAGTTCTTATGATCAGATCGTGGTGGAGAATATTTAAGTCATGAATTTGGTACGCACTTAAGGAAATGTGGAATCGTTTCACAACTCACGCCGCTTGGAACACCTCAGCGAAACGGTGTGTCCGAATGTCGTAATCACACTCTATTGGATATGGTGCGATCTATGATGTCTCTTACCGATCTACCGCTCTCATTTTGGGGCTATGCTTTAGAGACTGCCGCATTCACTTTAAATAGGGCTCCGTCGAAATCCGTTGATACAACACCGTATGAATTATGGTTTGGGAAGAAACCTAAGCTGTCGTTTCTAAAAGTTTGGGGATGCGATGCTTATGTCAAGAAACTTCAACCTGAAAAGCTCGAACCCAAGTCGGAAAAATGCGTCTTCATAGGATACCCTAAGGAAACCATTGGGTATACCTTCTACCTCAGATCCGAAGGCAAGATCTTTGTTGCCAAGAATGGGTCCTTTCTGGAGAAAGAGTTTCTCTCGAAAGAAGTTAGTGGGAGGAAAGTGGAACTTGATGAGGTGATAGTCACCCCTTCCGAACCGGAAAGTAGCGCAGCGCGGGAAGATGTTCCTGTGGTGCCTACACCGACTGGGGAGGAAGTTAATGATGATGATCATGAAGCTTCGGATCAAGTTACTGCTGAACTTCGTAGGTCCACAAGGACACGTTCCGCACCAGAGTGGTACGGCAACCCTGTCCTGGAAATCATGTTGTTGGACAACGGTGAACCTTCGAACTATGAAGAAGCGATGGCGGGCCCGGATTCCGACAAATGGCTAGAAGCCATGAAATCCGAGATAGGATCCATGTATGAAAACGAAGTATGGACTTTGACTGACTTGCCCGATGATCGGCGAGCCATAGAAAATAAATGGATCTTTAAGAAGAAGACAGACGCGGATGGTAATGTGACCATCTATAAGGCTCGACTTGTCGCTAAGGGTTATCGACAAGTTCAAGGGGTTGACTACGATGAGACTTTCTCACCCGTAGCGAAGCTGAAGTCCGTCCGAATCATGTTAGCAATTGCCGCATTCTATGATTATGAGATATGGCAAATGGACGTCAAAACGGCATTCCTTAACGGCTTTCTTAAGGAAGAATTGTATATGATGCAGCCGGAAGGTTTTGTCGATCCTAAGAATGCTAACAAGGTATGCAAGCTCCAGCGCTCCATCTATGGGCTGGTGCAAGCATCTCGGAGTTGGAACATTCGATTTGATGAGATGATCAAAGCGTTTGGGTTTACACAGACTTATGGAGAAGCCTGTGTTTACAAGAAAGTGAGTGGGAGCTCTGTAGCATTTCTCTTATTATATGTGGATGACATACTATTGATGGGAAATGATATAGAATTCTTGGAAAGTATAAAGGCCTATTTGAATAAGTGTTTTTCAATGAAGGACCTTGGAGAAGCTGCTTATATATTAGGCATCAAGATCTATAGAGATAGATCAAGACGCCTCATTGGTCTTTCACAGAGTACGTACCTTGACAAGATATTGAAGAAGTTCAATATGGATCAGTCCAAGAAGGGGTTCTTGCCTGTATTGCAAGGTGTGCTATTGAGCACGGCTCAATGCCCGACCACGACAGAAGATAGAGAAAAGATGAGTGTCATCCCCTATGCCTCGGCCATAGGGTCTATTATGTATGCCATGCTGTGTACCAGACCTGATGTAAACCTTGCCGTAAGTTTGGTAGGAAGGTACCAAAGTAATCCCGGCATGGAACACTGGACAGCGGTCAAGAATATCCTGAAGTACCTGAAGAGGACTAAGGATATGTTTCTCGTTTACGGAGGTGATGAAGAGCTCGTCGTAAAGGGTTACGTCGATGCTAGCTTCGACACAGATCTGGATGACTCGAAGTCACAAACCGGATACGTGTATATTTTGAATGGAGGGGCAGTAAGCTGGTGCAGTTGCAAGCAAAGCGTCGTGGCGGGATCTACATGTGAAGCGGAGTACATGGCAGCCTCAGAGGCAGCGCAAGAAGCAATCTGGATGAAGGAGTTCATTACCGACCTAGGGGTGATTCCCAATGCGTCGGGCCCGATGACTCTCTTCTGTGACAACACTGGAGCTATTGCCCTTGCCAAGGAGCCCAGGTTTCACAGGAAGACCAGGCATATCAAGCGTCGCTTCAACTCCATTCGTGAAAGTGTTCAAAATGGAGACATAGATATTTGTAAAGTACATACGGACCTGAATGTAGCAGATCCGTTGACTAAACCTCTCCCTAGAGCAAAACATGATCAACACCAGAACTCTATGGGTGTTCGATTCATCACAATGTAACTAGATTATTGACTCTAGTGCAAGTGGGAGACTGTTGGAAATATGCCCTAGAGGCAATAATAAATGGTTATTATTATATTTCCTTGTTCATGATAATTGTCTATTGTTCATGCTATAATTGTGTTATCCGGAAATCGTAATACATGTGTGAATACATAGACCACAACGTGTCCCTAGTAAGCCTCTAGTTGACTAGCTCGTTGATCAACAGATAGTCATGGTTTCCTGACTATGGACATTGGATGTCATTGATAACGGGATCACATCATTAGGAGAATGATGTGATGGACAAGACCCAATCCTAAGCATAGCACAAAAGATCGTGTAGTTCGTTTGCTAGAGCTTTTCCAATGTCAAGTATCATTTCCTTAGACCATGAGATCGTGCAACTCCCGGATACCGTAGGAGTGCTTTGGGTGTGCCAAACGTCACAACGTAACTGGCTGACTATAAAGGTACACTACGGGTATCTCCGAAAGTGTCTGTTGAGTTGGCACGGATCGAGACTGGGATTTGTCACTCCGTATGACGGAGAGGTATCTCTGGGCCCACTCGGTAATGCATCATCATAATGAGCTCAATGTGAATAAAGGAGTTAGCCACGGGATCATGCATTACGGTACGAGTAAAGTGACTTGCCGGTAATGAGATTGAACAAGGTATTGGGATACCGACGATCGAATCTCGGGCAAGTAACGTACCGATTGACAAAGGGAATTGTATATGGGATTGATTGAATCCTCGACATCGTGGTTCATCTGATGAGATCATCGTGGAACATGTGGGAGCCAACATGGGTATCCAGATCCCGCTGTTGGTTATTGACCGGAGAGGCGTCTCGGTCATGTCTGCATGTCTCCCGAACCCGTAGGGTCTACACACTTAAGGTTCGGTGACGCTAGGGTTGTAGAGATATTTGTATGTGGAAACCCGAAAGTTATTCGGAGTCCCGGATGAAATCCCGGACGTCACGAGGAGTTCCGGAATGGTCCGGAGGTGAAGAGTTATATATAGGAAGTCCAGTTTCGGCCACCGGGAAAGTTTCGGGGGTTATCGGTATTGTACCGGGACAACCGGAAGGGTCCCGGGTGTCCACCGGGTGGGGCCACCTGTCCCGGAGGGCCCCATGGGCTGAAGTGGGAGGGGAACCAGTCCCTAGTGGGCTGGGGCGCCCCCCTTGGGCCTCCCCCTGCGCCTAGGGTTGGAAAACCTAGGGGTGGGGGCGCCCCACTTGGCTTGGGGGGCAAGCCACCCCCCTTGGCCGCCGCCCCCCCTCAGATGGGATCTCCAGGGGGCCGGCGCCCCCCCAGGGCCCCTGTAAATAGTGGGGGGGGAGGGCAGCACTACTACAGCCCCTGGCGCCTCCCTCTCCCCCGGCAACACCTCTCCCTCCCGCTTGCGCTTGGCGAAGCCCTGCCGGGATCCCCGCTACTTCCACCACCACGCCGTCGTGCTGCTGGATCTCCATCAACTTCTCCTTCCCCCTTGCTGGATCAAGAAGGAGGAGACGTCGCTGCTCCGTACGTGTGTTGAACGCGGAGGTGCCGTCCGTTCGGCACTCGGTCATCGGTGATTTGGATCACGGCGAGTACGACTCCATCAACCCCGTTCACTTGAACACTTCCGCTCGCGATCTACAAGGGTATGTAGATGCACTCCTTTCCCCTCGTTGCTAGTATACTCCATAGATGGATCTTGGTGTTGCGTAGAAAATTTTAAAATTCTGCAACGATCCCCAACACATTTGTCTAGCAATAACAAAAATCCTTGTGATTGACATTCTGATCCTGTTGATTCAACATGTGTGTGAATGCACGTAATCATCAGTTATTCCCTAAAAAATATCCTTCTGGCTCAGACGTCATTTTAAACGCGAGTTGGTTCTCAACCAATCCAATTGCCGTCGATTGTACCCCTAAGGCTATTCAACTTATCCATCCCTAATCAGAACATTGCTTCTGATCCCTTGATTTGAAAATCATAATTCCTTTGCATTTGAGCTCCGGATTAGCCAGTTGTTTATATAATCCAATGCCTTTGCATTGTTACTTCCTCTGGTTGTGTGCCGATGCTCACATTAGCTCCGTTATGGACCGGCAGATCCTTTAATGGATTTTATCCGACAGCATCCTTCATATTCAATAACCTTGTGAGCCTTCCCTCGGATACATAATGCCTTTGGTAAATTGTATCCTCTGCTTTCTCAACCTTGCTCTGCTTTCGAGCTGGTGATATTTACTCTTCAAGCTTGTGGTATATGTTTCTAAGATGCCCTGATGGGTTGAACCTATACCTTCTCTGAAACCGTATGAACCCGAAAGTTTTCACGAGTCATGCTCTACTGTTGTTATGTCAGATAATATTTCAACACAACTTTGTTGAAGGCGAGAAGTGAATGAAAGGTTATGCATTACAAAAGTGGGAGTCGACCTTGAACTTTGTGTTCGTGCCCATGGACACGATGTAGATCCTATCATGGAAGCTTCTTGTAATAATAACTATTTCCTTGATAAGTATCATCTGGTATCTGTGAATTGACCCTTTGGAACCGTGGATCTGACCACGATTGTTCTCCTTTGATTCTATTTCTCGGACAAGTTAAAGTACTTGTCTCCTACAGATCAGTACGCCTGCCCAACCTCTATTTTGTTCTACCTTCGAGTATTACCCCTGGTATCTCGAGGATATCAACCCATTGCACTTCATCTTATGAATTTCTGATGAAGTAGTACCTTTCCCCGTCATAATCACTCCACGGGTTCTGGGTTGTTGTCAATCGAGAATGCCGATTGGTGAATCGAATCTGCACTACAATTCAGTACCTTCTAGTACTTTGTTGTTGAGGAGTTTAATACTCCATCACGTCATTCCTAGCCTGATCGGCTATATTCATTATTGTGCTAAATGTTAACTGTGCTACCTGGTCCTTATTCCCGGAGCACAACTTTCGATGAGGAGCTAAACTTACGTCGATCTTCCACGTCATACCATTTCGCCTTGAACAACAAGCTTGATTTCGAGTTTGTGTCGTACCCTTGGTTCCAATAACTTTTCGCTTCACCATTCCTTTGACTTGATGTCATTGCCGATTGATTACATCTTCAAGAAACCTCTCGACAAGTGTGTCGTGATCATCATCAACATTTTAACTTCTTTCGGAATATCAATTGAATTCATGATGAGAAATTCCATGCTTGCCCTCGATGATTTGTGTTGTCATCGACCACTTTATTGCCTTCCCTCGGACACAAACTTGTTTGTGTTCTGGGTTATACCTTGAGTTCCTTGCTATCCAACATTTGTTCTTCTTTAGCTTGGAGTATTACCATCTTTTATGACAAGAATGTTGTGAGGATTACTCCACCCCATAAGAATTCTTGGTATAGTGATACTTCTCACCATCATCATTCTTTCTTGGTCCTCGTGTTGTTTCTAACTGGAAAACCGACAATTGAACTATGATGTGTGAACTCGAAACTTCTAGCAACCCTATTGCTTTGAAGTTAATGGTCGACATTTCATTCTTAGGCCATTGATTATCGAATCACCATTCTGACATTGATCGTACTACCTAAGCCCATATTTCGGGTGCACCTTTCAACCAATGTTTAACTGAGTATGTTTTCCTCGAGCATACCTTATTATATCATTTGATCTGACAAATGTTATCTCCTTGTTCACATAAGTGTGGACATCCATCTTTTGAAAATATCAATGAATTGTCGCTGAGTCAATCAGCCACCTCCTCACCTCTCCTTGATTTAATGATGAACTCTTGTTTCGGAACTCGCTTCCATAGTTCAATTCTAGAGAATCTTACAATGTCATCTCGACAAATTTGTGTTGCACCTTTCTTCTCAGGCATCCTGAGTCTCAGTTATCCTGACACCAATCAGATCTGAATGTCGGTCAGATATGATGGTTGGAACATATTTCGAAGAGTTATAACATTGGTCTTTATATGACCCAATAAGGTGATGTCATGCCTAGCACACCTGGTTGGAGGACCTATTGCAAGACTTATTCTATGAGTTGTTCCTGATGGATCCTTTGTGTGTCCGTAGTCTGACCTTTGCTTGAAGACCATGGCAGTGCTATCTCGAGGCATGTCTGTGGTACTCTAATTTTCAATAAGAGCATTTGAAGCACAATGCAAAAATTTCCTTATCAAGTATCCAAACACCGATGTATGGCTAATGTCATGAAATTTCTCTCCCCTTACCTAAATGGTTTTCTACTTCATATCCTGCCATGGATGTCATGCTCTGCTTGCCCTTGGAAAGGATATACCCCTGAATTATGTGTTTAAACACATTTTTCTTTCCATTGTTCTGATTAAATATGATAAGACACTTTTCCCTTTCCATTGGTTTGTTTAAACCCTATCTATGATCTATATGATACAAGCAGTAATAATTCCCTGCTTGTGCAAACACCTCGGTGTACAACCGTGTCAGTAAGACCCTGTTAATATTGTTGATAACTGTCAGGACCCCGATTCCAAGTCACATCGATCTAGCCGGTAACACCTCATATCACTTTGCGGCCTCACGCACGGTATTCCCACGGGTGTCGCCTTACCATGGCCCGGGACCGTTTGCGCCTTTTGGCTCACATATATGACAGTGTCACTAGCATCCATATGACAGAGAACCCAGGCTGACATGACTAGTCGTGAACCCAAAGTGGCACTAACTTACGGGGACAGGCATACATGAATCAACATCGAGCATGTCGGTCAGCAGCATGCGAATCCGGGCTGTAGCACTGGGCTAACAGGACTCCGGTCAACCGGGCTGTAGGAGGCTAGGCAGGACTCCGGATGTCACCGCGTGACATTTCCCCGAAGGGACAGACACAGGAACGAAGTGAATCACATGCCGACCAGTCAAGTGTTCCGGAGCAGTAGTGCTGGGCTAGCAGGACTCCGGTGAACCGGGCTGTAGCGGACTACTATGGCTAATGGAAGCACAAGACTACATTTCCCCATAAGAGAGGCTACCAAGGATAAACAACTAGGTTGTCGGATCCCACACATACCAAGCATTTCAATCATACACACAATATGCTCGATATGTGTAAATACAACATGGCATCACAGCATAACTCTACGACTCAAGTATTTATTCATTAGGCTCCAAGGAGCCAAGTATTACAATCATGGTCTCATGACCCAACATATAGAGCATACAAGCCTCTAGTGGAAGCATAAACATGTCTGAGTACAGACAAGTACAAATGAAAAAGGCTGAGAAGCCTGACTATCTACAAGACCCTCCCAAGGGTACAAGATTGTAGCTGAGGTAACAAGCTAAACGTTGAAGTCCACGCGGAACTACTAGCGAGACTGACGTCTCTCTGCAAAACATAAAATAGGCAAACGTGAGTACAAATGTACCCAGAAAGACTTACATCAGAACTAGCTACATATGCATCGGTATCAACAAAGGGGTGGTGGAGTTTGACTGCAGCAAGCCAGCTTTGACTCAGTGGCTATCCTAAACTATGACTACAAGTAACTCTTTTGAGGTGGCGCACACGAGTCCACAAATTCACCATATCAATACACCACTATGGATCCGCTCCCGTCTCCCTACGAGAACGCCATCCATAGCACTCACGCTTATCTTGCGCATTTTAGAGTATCCACTTTCACTTGTATATGAACTGTACAGGCAACCCAGAAGTCCTTTTCCGCGGACACGACTATTCGAATAGATGATGTTAACCCTGTAGGGGTGTACTTCTTCACACATGCTCTCGCCACTTACCACCATGTACACGTCGTGTATCTCGACAACCTTCAAGTGGAAGCCTGGCAGGGGAGTCGGCCATGACCTGACTAACCACACAAGTCTCTAGTCCAGGTTTATCGCTGATTCGGGTTCCATCCGCAAGGAGATCCGGCCGGGGTGTCGCTCACGGCCCCAAACGATGTGAGCAGGGTTCCCAAGCCCACCATCCGGGTGCCACTTGGTACACCGTGCCACTGTGCCTAGTCTGTCCCAAGCCCACCTATACCGAGTGCCACTTGGTAGACTACTAACACTACCTACAAACACCATAAACTAGTTGCAACTCCTGGACAGAGATCAAGTTGATTAATAAGTCGAGAGGGGTCGAGTTACCGGAACCCAATGTGTGGTAGTAACTGTTCATGGATCACAAACACAGAACTCAGTTCCCGAGGACGGCTTCAATGAGACAAGCCACCATGTACTCCTACATGGCCTCTCGCCACTACCTTTACCAAATCGTGTTCACACACTTAGCACTCAACAGTAGGACATATTCACCACATTCCAATTCATCCCCGATGAATTAGACCTGACTCAACTTTAAGCAGTAGCAGGCATGACAACAAGCATGAATGAGTAGGCACATCAGGGCTCAAACAACTCCTACTCATGCTAGTGGGTTTCATCTATTTAGTGTGGCAATGACAGGTCATGCAAAGGAAAGGGGTTCAACTACCGCAGCATGTAACAGTTCAATCGTTGTTGTCCTAATGCAGTAAAAGAGAGCAAGAGTGAGAGAGTGAGATTGTATCAGAATGAACAAGGGGGTTTTGCTTGCCTGGCACTTCTGAAGATAGTATAGCTCTTCATCGGTGTCATCAATCTCGTCGTCGGAACCACGTGTACTGAGAGGGGACAAATACCGGCAAACAAGGAAGAACACAATCAATGCAATGCAACAATATGATGCATGAATGTGACATGGCAATATGATGTTGATTCAGCTAATGCAACTAGAAACCAGATTAAATGAAGTTGGTTGAATACAAGATTCAAATTAAAACTCCATATGTGATTATTCAAATGCCATTTAATTGATTTGACCTGATCAGTAGGCATAAGTTGCTCAAACATGCATGAAAATGCTATAGATGGATAGATTGGATTTTTCTGATAATTTTTCATATATAACTTATTTCATTCTGAGCTACGGTTGAATTTCTATGATTTTTAGAAGCTTAGGAAAATTTCTGAAATTTCCTGGATTATTTTTAATCCAGAAAATGATTTACTGCGTCAGCCTGATGTCAGTGTGACGTCAGCAGGTCAACGGCGGTCATCCAGGTCAAACCTGACCTGTGGGACCCACGTGGCAGTGTCAACACTAATTAACAGGGTTAATTAGCGTTAAGTTAATCCTAACTAAACTGCCTGTGGGGCCCGGACCCACTAGTCAGTGAGTCAGAGGGCTAATTAAGTTTAATTATAAACTTAACCCAATGTTAGTAGTGATGGGGCCCACATGGAAATTACCCAGGGGGGTCAACCCTGGTTAACTCGGGTCAAACCCGCCGGCGTTTAGCCGCCGGCGAGGTCAGCGGCGCTTTTGTGCCTCGGGTTTCCTCTACGGGGCACCGTTCGATACGCCGTTGGTCTCTACGGAGAGCTAGCATGATGGCGCATCGGATGGTGGTGGTTTCCGGGCCTGGGGTGGCTGGTGTCAACGGCGGCGTGGTCATTCGCGGCGGCCGGAGTTCGGACACGCACGGGTTCGGTGTTCCGGTGCACGGCAGGACCAGCTGGTGGTCGGGGTCGTCTCCTAGGAGCAACCCGAGCACGATGACGCACCCAGGCGCAAGCTACGGCGTCTGTAGCCACGATAGCGACATGGCCGGCGGGCGTGAGCTCTCGGCTCCGGCGAAAAGCACGGCTAGAGGAAGGGTTGGAGAGGGGAAACAAGGGGGGAATGACGGAGGCTCACAGAGGGGTCGAACGGAGTCGAGGTCGAGGTCGGGGAAGCCCTAGACGGCACGAATCGAACAACGGCAATCACCAGACAGAGGCGGCGATGAGGACGGCGGGGACGACGTTGCAGGGCTCCTGCGGTCGCGTGCGTCGGGTGTGTAGCTCCACGGGGTCGTGGCGGAGCTCGGGGACGCGGAGATGGAGCGAGGGAGTGGCTGGCCGCGGTGGTTCTCGGCGGTGTGGCCATGGTAGCTTCGGCCATGAGGGAGAGCGAGGGAGAGAGAGGGAGAGTGAGCGAGGGGGCGGAGTGCGTCGTGGCGACGTCCAGAGAGGCCAGAGCGTCGAGGGGGAGGGGCAAGCAGGCACGTGGTGTGGCGCCCATGCGCGCAGGCGGCGAGTGCGTGCCCCTCGTCCTTCTGTCGTCGCCAGGAGGACGATGACTGGCGGTTGGGCCAGTGGGCCACACAGTGCTGGGCCGGCTGAAGACGCCAGGTAAGTTTCTCCTCTTCTCTATTTTGTTTTCGTTTTCTATTTCTGACATTTGTTTTAATTTGGTTCTTGAACCAAACTAATTTTGTTGCTTCTGATATATTTTGCAGGGACTAAAGGGATTATTCCAAAGCCCCTCAACAAAAATCAGAATTATTGGAGCAATAAAGTATTTATAGTATTTATTTGCTCCAATTCATAATACAGTGTGTGTTAATTCAACAATCCAAAATGTCATGCAAAAATGTGCATCACCTCTGGTTGCTGTTTCCAGCATTTTCCAAAAATGATGAACATTTTTTAAGGAAATTTGGGTTCACTGAAAATTATTTTAGTTGAACCTGGTGGATTCCTTTTTATGCTAGGGTTTGAACATCCCCTATTTCAAGTTCATTTGAAAATTTAAGGATGATGCACACATGAAGAGCTAGCCTAGCGCATACCAGGACTAGGGATGTGACAACTCGCCCCCACTAAACAAGAATGTCGTCCCGAGATTCAAGAGGTGAGGTAAGAAGACAGAGGGGATACAAGCTAACATGATCTTCATGATCCATTGCTTCAGATCGATCTTGGCGTCCTTCCTTTCGAGATCTTCATCCAACACGATGACGACGGACAGGAACTTTACAGGAATCGATCTTCTCGAAGATCGGGCAACCCAAGATCAACTCTTGGGGTGAGATATAAAACATCGCTTGAGCCGAGACACGAAACATACATTCAGGGGGATGGGGTGTAACAGATGACGAAGGTCCACTAGGTAGGCAACAAATCCACGCTCGATCACGACGTAGCGAGGAGTTAACTGCCATGATTCCACAACGGGGCACCTTGGGGGAGGTAACTCGTAGAGTTATTCCCTTAAGTGGCAAAAAGAATTACTTTTGATACAGAGATCATTAAAACTCTCTAAACCAGCCCAAGGAAATCACAAACGACCGTTTGAAGGAGTTTGGGAGAACGGCACACTCGGGCTAGAATGGATGATGTGGACTACCTTGTTGAAGACAACGCAATGGCTGATTTTTGCTTATCATCGGAAATGGATGGGACTCATGGTAAGTCCACTTTTGAAGATGATCTTGGACAACAACTGCTGTGAAGGGCAGCCCATGGGAAATTGGCACAATGGCGGTGCAAGCTGGGAACAAAATGCAACTGTTGGGAATGTTCCAACCATCATATCTGCCTGAGATTCAGATCCGATTGGTGATAGGATACTTCAGACTCAACATGTCCGAAAAGAAAGTTTGCAACACAAACCGACGAGATGACGTTGCGAGATTCTCAGGAAAGGAACTACGATAGCAAGCTCCAAAACATGAGCCGGTTCTGCTACACACATGTGAACACGCTGTCCCAGACAAGCATGACCACGTAGTAGTCTTATAATAAAACACTACCGAGTTCAGGTGGGGAACCATCATCGAAATAACGAAGTCTTGTGCATATCCGTCTGGGCCCTTCGGGAATAGCATTTGAACTTCTTATCCTTGAACAAATCAACCAGTGGCTTTGTGTGCTAGGAATACATATGGAATGGAGATGATCAGTCTATCAAACCATAGAATACTTCGCACATGCGTGACTGACTTGGGATGATTCTAGAGGAGGCAAAACAAACTTTCTTGAATTCACGGCGGCAACTTACATCAAATGCACGTGAATTAGAGGAAGTCATTTCTTTCGTCCAAACATATGCTTCATGAACGGGACACGAAGAAAATGCTTACACAAATTTCCAACGCTAACTTAATTTTCAACATGAATCATGGAGGAGATAAAATGCTGCTGATGAGCTCAACAACAACTCATCGGGATTTCCGTATCACTGGAATTCCACCATTATGTGAACAAGGTGATAGCACTGGTCAGACCCAAAGATATAATGGTGTATGCTCGAGGAAACAACCACGAGTAAGACAACATTACAAACATCGTTGGTTCTGATTTGGTTTGACGATAGCCCACACTCAAATCAAAGTTTTGACAAGACAATAGGTCCAACAATTGATCACGGAGATCAACCAATGAAGATATCATCTTTCTTCAGCGCACACAAAAGATATCCCCTGGAATGAACTAAGTCAGGAAAAGCTTCTATCTTCCAACTCTCCAAGTTGTTTTTTAGCTTGACCAACTAGCTCAGGGTATCCAACACAGATTCTTGGAGAAGGGTAGTTTAGGGGAAACCCAACTTGATCACGAACTCAACATAGCGGTCAGGTGACAACCTGGTAACACTTCCGAGAAGATATTCGGAAAATCACGAACCACCGATATGTTACTAAGCTCGAGAACAATCTTGCTTTTCAGGGCAAGACGATGTGATCAAGAGAGTGATGGATTGACACAATCCTATCTCATTGATCGAAGACTGCACCACAAATAAGGACTAGGTAGCACGATCTTAGGATGATGACTCAAAAATCAACACGCTAAGAATGAGGTTATTGTCCATTTAACTACCAAGAAATATGGTTCCTAGGAGTATTGATTTCACACATCACGATTCACTTATCGGCATTCCGGTTACAACAACACGGGACCGAGGAATGAATAATGATGGAGAGAAGTATCACTGCGTCAAGAATTCATAAGAGGTGGTGGAATTCTCATGACATTCTTGACATAAAGAGGGTAATACTCCAGGGTAGAACAGAGCAAAAGTTGGATTGGCATTTGATCTGCAGAGCACAACTACTTTGACCCAATCCTGGAAATGGATGAGGTACTGGAGTTTGTTTCTCCTAGTCATTCCGGAATAGAATGGCTTCACGGACCACAAGAATAATAGGCATCGATAACATGAATGCACAACCACTCTTGACCAACAATTGATAGACTAAGGTCCGAATACAATTAGGGATGAACAACTCGAAGGAACATATAACTTTCTGAGTTGGGAATGCATGGATTAGCATGTCGAACGAGTTCAATATATTTCTTCCGGATAACCCATGCAGAAAGGTAGAACGGGCAGAGTCACAACATAGAATCAAGAACTCATCAAGAGCACTCTGTTTGTGATCTTTCGGTTCAACGAGGAACTTCTGCCATAAGTAGTCCATGGTATTTGGAAGAAGGAAATACCACGGAGCTCGAGGACTATCGCGAAGGTTACTAATATCCTAAAGGAACTAGCAACACTATCAACAAGAAGTAAGTAGGGTGAATCTCGGGTTCATAACCCATGAATGGAATATCTACTAACTAATAACATCACGGGATGCTTTCGAGAACGATGGCCAAAATCATCACACTGGAACACAAAACATGGCTAGATTTCTAGGTGATCCTCTAAGACACCTATGGTCATAGTAATAGCTCCAACATAAATGTCGAGACAACAGAGTACCTCAACTCAACGATTAGTGTGGTTAATCTGGCCTAAAGGAACATCGGAACAGGAAGAATTGTTTTGCAAATGCATCAGATTATTCAGAAACCTGGGATGACTCGGACAACATAATGGCTGTAAATGCTCAAAATATTTGAGACATCCTGCAAAATGGTGGCATAACCACTCAACATCACTATATCAAGGTTCCGAGACCAACTGTCAACACACGGAAGTAGTAGGAGCTGAACTGAGGCTTAACCAACAATCCTATAAGTCTACAGATTAGTAACACGTGATCCTGATAGAAAGAAGAGAGAGCATAGTTCCTTAACCCCCGTAGAAAAGAAGAGGTTGACTCAGATCAGAAGCATAAGGTAAAGGAGTAAAAAGAGCCTTACATTCCCATCCACAATCAATTCCCTTATATAACTAAAGCATTTCGAGACTCAACTTCGACCAGTTTGGCTTGGTAATCCTATAGGCAGTCAGGCTCTGATACCAAAGCTGTCAGGACCTTGATTCCAAGTCACATCGATCTAGCCGGTAACACCTGATATCACTTTGCGGCCTCACGCACGGTATTCCCACGGGTGTCGCCTTACCATGGCCCGGGACCGTTTGCGCCTTTTGGCTCACGTATATGATAGTGTCGCCAGCATCCATATGACAGAGAACCCGGGCCGACATGACTAGTCGTGAACCCAAAGTGGCACTAACTTACGGGGACAGGCATACATGAATCAACATCGAGCATGTAGGTCAGCAGCGTGTGAATCCGGGCTGTAGCACTGGGCTAACAGGACTCCGGTGAACCGGGCTGTAGCAGGCTAGGCAGGACTCCGGATGTCACCGCGTGACATTTCCCCAAAGGGACAGACACAGGAACGAAGTGAATCACATGCCGGCCAGTAAAGTGTTCCGGAGCAGTAGTGCTGGGCTAGCAGGATTCCGGTGAACCGGGCTGTAGCGGACTACTATGGCTCATGGAAGCACAAGACTACATTTCCCCATAAGAGAGGCTACCAAGGATAAACAACTAGGTTGTCGGATCCCACACATACCAAGCATTTCAATGATACACACAATATGCTCGATATGTGTAAATACAACATGACATCACAGCATAACTCTACGACTCAAGTATTTATTCATTAGGCTCCGAGGAGCCAAGTATTACAATCATGGTCTCATGACCCAACATAGAGAGCATACAAGCATCGAGCGGAAGCATAAACATGTCTGAGTACAGACAACTACAAATGAAAAAGGCTGAGAAGCCTGACTATCTACAAGACCCTCCCAAGGGTACAAGATCGTAGCTGAGGTAACAAGCTAAATGTCGAAGTCCATGCGGAACTACTAGCGAGACTAACATCTCTCCGCAAAACATAAAATAGGCAAACGTGAGTACAAATGTATCCAGCAAGACTTACATCAGAACTAGCTACATATGCATCGGTATCAACAAAGGGGTGGTGGAGTTTGACTGCAGCAAGCCAGCTTTGACTCAGTGGCTATCCTAAACTATGACTGCAAGTAACTCTTTTGAGGTGGCGCACACGAGTCCACCAATTCACCATATCAATACACCACTATGGATCCGCTCCCGTCTCCCTACGAGAACGCCATCCATAGCACTCACGCTTATCTTGCGCATTTTAGAGTATCCACTTTCACTTGTCTATGAACTGTACAGGCAACCCAGAAGTCCTTTTCCGCGGACACGGCTATTCGAATAGATGATGTTAACCCTGCAGGGGTGTACTTCTTCGCACATGCTCTCGCCACTTACCACCATGTACACGTCGTGTATCTCGGCAACCTTCAAGCGGAAGCCAGGCGAGGGAGTCGGCCACGACCTTACTAACGACACAAGTCTCTAGTCCAAGTTTATCGCCTATTCGGGTTCCATCCGCAAGGAGATTCGGCCGGGGTGTCGCTCACGGCCCCAAACGATGTGAGCAAGGTTCCCAAGCCCACCATCCGGGCGCCACTTGGTACACCATGCCACTGTGCCTAGTCTGTCCCAAGCCCACCTGTACCGGGTGCCACTTGGTAGACTACTAACACTACCTACAAACACCATAAACTAGTTGCAACTCCTGGACAGAGATCAAGTTGATTAATAAGTCGAGAGGGGTCGAGTTACCGGAACCCAATGTGTGGTAGTAACTGTTCATGGATCACAAACACAGAACTCAGTTCCTGAGGACGGCTTCAATGAGACAAGCCACCATGTACTCCTACATGGCCTCTCACCGCTACCTTTACCAAATCATGTTCACACACTTAGCACTCAACAGTAGGACATATTCACCACATTCCAATTCATCCCCGATGAATTAGACCTGACTCAACTCTAAGCAGTAGCAGGCATGACAACAAGCATGAATGAGTAGGCACATCAGGGCTCAAACAACTCCTACTCATGCTAGTGGGTTTCATCTATTTAGTGTGGCAATGACAGGTCATGCAAAGGAAAGGGGTTCAACTACCGCAGCATGTAACAGTTCAATCGTTGTTGTCCTAATGCAGTAAAAGAGAGCAGGAGCGAGAGAGTGGGATTGTATCGGAATGAACAAGGGGGTTTTGCTTGCCTGGCACTTCTGAAGATAGTATAGCTCTTCATCGGTGTCATCGATCTCGTCGTCGGAACCACGTCTACTGAGAGGGGACAAATACCGACAAACAAGGAAGAACACAATCAAATGCAATGCAACAATATGATGCATGAATGTGACATGGAAATATGCTGTTGATTGAGCTAATGCAACTAGAAACCAGATTAAATGAAGTTGGTTGAATACAAGATTCAAGTTCAAACTCCATATGTGATTATTCAAATGCCATTTAATTGATTTGACCTGATTAGAAGGCATAAGTTGCTCAAACATACATGAAAATGGTACAGATGGATAAATTGGATTTTTCTGATAATGTTTCATATATAACTTATTTCATTCTGAGCTACGGTTGAATTTCTATGATTTTTAGAAGCTTAGGACAATTTCTGAAATTTCCTGGATTATTTTTAATCCAGAAAATGATTTACTGCGTCAGCCTGATGTCAGTGTGACGTCAGCAGGTCAACGGCGGCCAGCCAGGTCAAACCTGACCTGTGGGACCCGTGTGGCAGTGTCAACACTAATTAACAGGGTTAATTAGCGTTAAGTTAATCCTAACTAAACTGCCTGTGGGGCCCGGACCCACTAGTCAGTGAGTCAGAGGGCTAATTAAGTTTAATTATAAACTTAACCCAATGTTAGTAGTGATGGGGCCCACATGGCAATTACTCGGGGGGTCAACCCTGGTTAACTCGGGTCAAACCCGTCTGTGTTTAGCCGCCGGCGAGGTCAGCGGCACTCTTGTGCCTCGGGTTTCCTCTACGGGGCACCGTTCGATGCGCCGTTGGGCTCTACGGAGAGCTAGCACGATGGCGCATCGGATGGTGGTGGTTTCCGGGCCTGGGGTGGGCGGTGTCAACGGCAGCGAGGTCATCCGCGGCGGCCGGAGTTCGCACACACACGGGTTCGGTGTTCCGGTGCACGGCAGGACCAGCTGGTGGTCGGGGTCGTCTCCTAGGAGCAACCCGAGCACGATGACGTGCCCAGGCATAAGCTACGGCGTCTGTAGCCACGACGGCGACATGGACGGCGGGCGTGAGCTCTCGGCTCCGGCGAAAAGCATGACTAGAGGAAGGGTTGGAGAGGGGAAACAAGGGGGGAACGATGGAGGCTCACAGAGGGGTCGAACGAAGTCGAGGTCGAGGTCGGGGAAGCCCTGGATGGCACGAATCGAACGACGGCGATCACCGGACAGAGGCGGCAATGAGGATGGCGGGGACGACATTGCAGGGCTCCTGCGGCCGCGTGCGTCGGGTGTGTAGCTCCACGGGGTCGTGGCGGAGCTCGGGGACGCGGAGATGGAGCGAGGGAGTGGCTGGTCGCGGTGGTTGTCGGCGGTGTGGCCATGGTGGCTTCAGCCATGAGGGAGAGCGAGGGAGAGAGAGAGGGAGAGTGAGCGAGGGGGCGGAGTGCGTCGTGGCAACGTCCAGAGAGGCCAGAGCATCGAGGGGGAGGGGCAAGCAGGCAAGTGGCGTGGCGCCCATGCGCGCGGGCGGCGAGCGCGTGCCCCTCGTCCTTCTGTCGTCGCCAGGAGGACGATGACTGGCAGTTGGGCCAGTGGGCCGCACAGTGCTGGGCCGGCTGGAGACGGTAGGTAAGTTTCTCCTCTTCTCTATTTTGTTTCCGTTTTCTATTTCTGACATTTGTTTTAATTTGGTTCTTGAACCAAACTAATTTTGTTGCTTCCGATATATTTTGCAGGGACTAAAGGGATTATTCCAAAGCCCCTCAACAAAAATCAGAATTATTGGAGCAATAAAGTATTTATAGTATTTATTTGCTCCAATTCAAAATACAATGTGTGTTAATTCAACAATCCAAAATGTCATGCAAAAATGTGCATCACCTCTGGTTGCTGTTTCCAGCATTTTCCAAAAATGATGAACATTTTTTAAGGCAATTTGGGTTCACTAAAAATTATTTTAGTCGAACCTGGTGGATTCCTTTTTATGCTAGGGTTTGAACATCCCCCATTTCAAGTTCATTTGAAAATTTAAGCATGATGCACACATGAAGAGCTAGCCTAATGCATACCAGGACTAGGGATGTGACAATAACATTCCGGTAACCACCGATGGACGAGAACTTTACCTATTGGTCCGCCTCGTTCAACGAGCAGGAAGATGGTTCTCTTTGTCCCTCGCCCTTGGTACCGATGTTGCCGACATAATTGATAGGCTATCCTCTGTCATGTCTTGTTATCATGACTATGCAAAATATCAGCGCCCTTTCTACTTTTAACCTACATGGTGGGCCCATAACCCACAGTTACACAGGATCAAAACCTGACTCTCCTGTACACCCTGTTTCCAGAGTTAATCCTCGCGCTTGGCTTTGTATGCAATTCACGGGTCACCTGCCTAGTGATCTATTCTGGTATCAGACGCAATATTTATTCCCATTGCTCTGAATCCCTTTCACACTCTGTTTGAGGCAACAAACGATTGTCTATCCGCTCGAAAATTCCCATGATACCTCCTTACTTTGCTCTCGATATTTTCTTAAATTTCAATTCAAGAGTTACTTTCTGCCACCTTCCCCGATGTTATCGACTAGATAGTCAACCTTGCAGAGGTCTGTTCTCCCGGAATACCCCCCTTTTTTGTACTCTTTCGTAAGTACGACGGAGTTCCAGAAGAAAGGATGCCGACTTCATCATGATGATCTGAAGCAGAGAAATGAAGACATCAACCTAATGGATCGACCGCTTCGAGAAGAGCAACCGAGATCGATAACGCTCGTTAGAATTTCATAACCAAATCCCTTCCCCGGCACTTCCCCTCTTAAATCTCGGGACGAGAGTTCTTGTAGTGGAGGAGATTTGCAACACCCCGGTATTTCAGCTACAGTAACCACTCACTAATGATGCCATGTCATCGCAATTATTTTTCTAAACCTCACTATGTTCCAAACCAAATTCAAATTCAATTTAAAACAAAGTCAAATTAATATTTATTCAAACAGCAAAATAAAATGTTCATTTGTTTCCAAATATTCACTAACTAATTTTCATGGGTAAAACAACATCATTTGGGATATTTAAATGACCCTAAGATATTCAAATCAGAACCAACATCATTTAAATGTACCATTTAAAGATAAACAAATGTTTAAACTATTCGAAAATATTTGAAACTTGTTGTGCTAGGATTTTACATAGTCTAGTATTTGTATACTAAATATTGGGTTCAACTAAATTCATTTGCTAGCTCAACTAAATGCAAAACAGGGGCAAAAGAAATGAAGACAGAAAAAGTAAAAGCCCAGCTGCACAGTGCCACTGGACCTAAGTGCTACAGTACACAAAGGCCCAGCCCACACTGGTTTTTCTTCAACCTGTAGCACTGAGGCATCGTGGAGCACATCCATGGACGCCATGGCGCCGTGGCGCGCATCCACGGCCCCCCTTGCCCTACTTAGCAACGACACCCCTCCCCCGAACCCTAGCTCTCTCTGTTTTCTTCCTCGCCGCCTCCCTCGCTGGATCCCATCCTTGTCCGAGCACGGTCGTCGCCATATCGTCATCGTCACCGCGGCCACCGTCGTTCCTGCACCCCGCCAAGGAGTCCAGGAGCTCCTAAGTGTTCGTCTACATCGTCTACGGCCACCCGTTCGAGCTCGACACCTCTGCATCGTGCGGATCGAGCTTCTTCTTCCTCGGTCGCCGTTGACGTTCGTCTTCAAATTCGACCACCCCTGCACTCCTAAGCTACCACCGGGCCTACTTGTGCCTCCAAGGTGAGCCCCCGTGTAAAACCCCTCTTTTTCCCCGTCGAATCGATCACCGTAGGCCACCGCACCACCTCGTGCCCGAGCTTCCGTGAGCTCGCGGTCGCCACGTAGTAGCTGGGCTCTCCGTGCCCCTGGCCACGCACGCCGCTCCTGGGCCGCGCCCAGGCACGCGCCCGCTCCTCCCGCTTCGCCCGATGCCGCCCCGTCCCCTGCCACACCTCCTGCCGCCGGTTGTTGCCCTTGCTTCTACTGCTGCGCTGCTTTCACTGCTGCTTCTCTGCTACTGCTGAGCGCTGCTTGCTACTACTGAATACTCCTGCGCTACTATAGCTTGCTGCCCCTGCCAATGCTCTGCTCTGCTTGCTAGCAAGCTGCTTCTGCTGCTGCTGCGTTTTGCTGTTGCCGCCGTGTTGCTGCTCCCGCTACTTCTCTGCTTGCGGCTCCTCCCGTGCAAATGCTTAGCCACTTGCTGCGCTACTCTGCCTGATGTGTTGCTGCTGCTCAAGTTGACCGCCGCTGCTTTTGCTGGCGCTCAGCCGCTGCTGCTGCCCTGCTACTCCTTGCCAGGGCGCTGCTGCTTGCGGCTGGCCATGGCCACGGCCATGGCCGTGTGCGCTAGTGTGTGTGCGTGCTGTGTGTGTAGTTGTGTGTGAGCGCGCTGTGTGTGCGCGTATGTGTGTTGAAGAGGCCGGTGTTGTTTAGGTAGGTTAGCTTATTAGTAGTTAAGCTAAGTAGTGGTTAGGTATAGTGTAAATGACATGTGGGACCACCCTTGGTTAATTACCATTTTATTAAAACTAAAGACAATGACACGCGAGACCCACTTACACTATCCATATGTTGACCAGTCAACCTTTGACCGGTCAACCCAACCCCAATGGCCCCAGTGTCATACTCACATGCTAGGGTAGCACTAGGTGAAAAAAGTATATTCTGTTTTTTAATTCGAAATAATATAAATCCAGAAATTGTTTAAATCTTTGAAAATTAATATAAAATAATTCGTAGCTCGGATGAAAATACTTTGTACATGAAAGTTGCTCAGAACAATGAGACGAATCCGAATACGCAGTCCGTTCATCCTCCACACATCCCTAGCATAGCGAACGTGCAACAATACCCCTCCGATTCGTCTGTCTGAAAATGTCAAAGACCGGGAATACTTTCCCGGATGTTTTCCCCCTTCGCCAGTAGCACCCACTACTACATTAGGTCACCTCTAGCACCGCGTAATGCCATGTTATACTTTGTGATGCTTTGATTGCTCTGTTCTTTATTGTGTTCCCCCTCCGTTACTTCTTTCCGGTAGACCCCGAGACTGCCAACGACCCCCAGTTCGACTACGGTGTTGACGACCCCTCCTTCTTGCCAGGGCAACCAGGCAAGCCCCCCCTTGATCACCAGATATCGCCTATTCCTTCTCTCTACTGCTTGCATTAGAGTAGTGTAGTATGCTACTGCTTTCGGTTAATCCTATTATGATGCATAGCCTGTCATTGTTGCTATAGTTGTTACCCTTGCCTGCAATCCTAAATGCTTAGTATAGGATGCTACTATTCCATCAGTGGCCCTACATTCTTGTCCGTCTGCCATGCTATACTACTGGGCCGTGATCACTTGGGAGGTGATCACGGGCACATGCTACATACTTTATACTGTTACATGACTTATGATACTGTTCGGAGATGGGGGCTAAAGGGGCAGGTGGCTCCATCCCGGTAGAGGTGGGCCTGGGTTCCCGACGGCCCCGACTGTTACTTTGTGGCGGAGCGACAGGGCAGGCTGAGACCACCTAGGAGAGAGGTGGGCCTGGCCCTGGTCGGTGTCCGCGGTTACTTCATAATAACACGCTTAAAGAGATCTTGGTATTTGATCTGAGTTGGGTCGTTGACCTTATACGCACTAACCGCCACTTGGGACAAGATATGGGCAACCGACGTTGTGGTATCAGCCGAAGCTCTTTTTGACGTCAGCGACTGAGCGGCGCGCGCCAGATTGGACCGTAAGCCTGCGCTTGTATTAAGGGGGCTAGGTCTACTTCCAGCCGCCCTCGCAACGTGCAGGTGTGCAATGGGCGATGGGCCCAGACCCCTGCGCCATAGGGTTTAGACCGGCGTGCTGACCTCTCTGTTGAGCCTAGGTAGGGCTGCGACGTATTGATCTCACGAGGCCGGACATGACCCAGGAAAGTGTGCCCAGCCAGAGGGATCGAGCGTGTCGGGTAATGTGGTGCACCCCTGCAGGGAAGTTTATCTATTCGAATAGCCGTGATCTTCGGTAACATGACGACTTGGAGTTGTACCTTGACCTTATGACAGCTAGAACCGGATACTTAATAAAACACACCCTTCCAAGTGCCAGATATAACCCGGTGATCGCTCTCACACAGGGCGACGAGGGGAGGATCGCCGGGTAGGATTATGCTATGCGATGCTACTTGGTGATCTTACCATCTACTCTCTTCTACATGCTGC
Source organism: Triticum aestivum (assembly GCF_018294505.1). NCBI lineage: Eukaryota > Viridiplantae > Streptophyta > Magnoliopsida > Poales > Poaceae > Triticum > Triticum aestivum. The sequence continues at coordinate 229,837,917 of NC_057814.1, read as the reverse complement.
AAGATGGAGGCTGCCAGAAGCGTAGTCTTCGACAGGACGAGCTATCCCCCCTTTTATTCTGGCATTCTGCAGTTCAGTCCACCGATATTGCCTCTTTACACATATACCCATGCATATGTAGTGTAGATCCTTGCTTGCGAGTACTTTGGATGAGTACTCACGGTTGCATTGCTCCCCCTTTTCCTTTCTTCCTGGTTGTCACAACTAGATGCTGGAGCCCAGGAGCCAGACGCCACCGTCGATGACGACTCCTACTACACCGGAGGTGCCTACTACTATGTTGAGACCGCCGACGACCAGGAGTAGTTAGGAGGCTCCCAGGCAGGAGGCCTTTACTACGTGGAGACCGCCGACGACCAGGAGTAGTTTAGGAGGATCCAGGCAGGAGGCCTGCGCCTCTTTCGATCTGTATCCCAGTTTGTGCTAGCCTTCTTAAGTCAAACTTGTTTAACTTATGTCTGTACTCAGATATTGTTGCTTCCGCTGACTCGTCTATGATCGAGCACTCGTATTCGAGCCCTCGAGGCCCCTGGCTTGTATTATGATGCTTGTATGACTTATTTATGTTTTTAGAGTTGTGTTGTGATATCTTCCCGTGAGTCCCTAATCTTGATCGTACATGTTTGCATGTATGATTAGTGTACGATTGAATCGGGGGCGTCACACTATCCCCCTAGGAGCATGCGCGTAGTACTTTGTTTCAATGACTAATAGATTTTTGCAATAAGTATGTGAGTTCTTTATGACTAATGTTGAGTCCATGGATTATACGCACTCTCACCTTTCCGCCATTGCCAGCCTCTCTAGTACCGCCCAACTTTCGCCGGTACCATACACCCACCATATACCTTCCTCAAAACAGCCACCATACCTACCTATTATGGCATTTCCATAGCCATTCCGAGATATATTGCCATGCAACTTTCCATCGTTCCGTTTGTTATGACACACTCCATCATTGTCATATTGCTTTGCATGATCATGTAGTTGACATCGTATTTGTGGCAAAGCCACCGTTCATAATTATTTCATACATGTCACTATTGATTCATTGCCCATCCCGGTACACCGCCGGAGGCATTCATATAGAGTCATATATTTGTTCTAGTATCGAGTTGTAACTCTTGAGTTGTAAGTAAATAAAAGTGTGATGATCATCATTATTAGAGGATTGTCCCAGCGAGGAAAGGATGATGGAGACTATGATTCCCCCACAAGTCGGGATGAGACTCCGGACGAAAAATAAAAATAATAATAAAAGAGGCCAAAAAAGGAGAAGGCCCAAAAAAACAACAAAAAAAAATGAGAGAAAAAGAGAGAAGGGGCAATGCTACTATCCTTTTACCACACTTGTGCTTCAAAGTAGCACCATGATCTTTATGACAGAGAGTCTCCTATGTTGTCACTTTCATATACTAGTGGGAATTTTTCATTATAGAACTTGGCTTGTATATTCCAACGATGGGCTTCCTCAAATTGCCCTAGGTCTTCGTGAGCAAGCGAGTGGGATGCACACCCACTTAGTTTCTTTTTGATCTTTCACACACTTATAGCTCTAGTGCATCCGTTGCATGGCAATCCCTACTCACTCACATTGATATCTATTGATGGGCATCTCCATAGCCCGTTGATACGCCTAGTTGATGTGAGACTATCTCCTTCTTTTTGTCTTCTCCACAACCACCTTCTATTCCACCTATAGTGCTATGTCCATGGCTCATGCTCATGTATTGCGTGAAAGTTGAAAAAGTTTGAGAACATCAAAAGTATGAAACAATTGCTTGGCTTGTCATCGGGGTTGTGCATGATTTGAATATTTTGTGGGATGAAGATGGAGCATAGCCAGACTATATGATTTCGTAGGGATAAGCTTTCTTTGGCCATGTTATTTTGAGAAGACATAATTGCCTTGTTAGTATGCTTGAACTATTATTGTTTTTATGTCAATATTAAACTTTTGTTTCGAATCTTATGGATCTGAATATTCTTGCCACGGTAAAGAGAATTACATGGATAAATATGCTAGGTAGCACTCCACATCAAAAATTCTGTTTTTATCATTTACCTACTCGAGGACGAGCAGGAATTAAGCTTGGGGATGCTTGATACGTCTCCAATGTATCTATAATTTTTGATTGTTCCATGCTATTATATTATCCATCTTGGATGTTTTATATGCATTTATATGCTATTTTATATAATTTTGGGACTAACCTATTAACCTAGAGCCCAGTGCCAGTTTCTGTTTTTTCCTTGCTTTTGAGTTTTGCAGAAAAGGAATATCAAACGGAGTCCAATTGACCTGAAAACTTACGGTGATTTTTTATGGACCAAAAGAAGCCCCCGAAGCAAAAGAGTTGGGCCAGAAGAGTCCCGAGCCAGCCACAAGGTTGGAGGGCGTGCCCTACCCCCCGGGCGCGTCCTCCGACCTTGTCGTTGACTCGTGGATCCCCCTGACTTGAAACCGACGCCAAAAATTCCTATAAATACATAAACCCCCAGAAATAAACCTAGATCGGGAGTTCCGCTGCCGCAAGCCACTGTAGCCACCAAAAACCAATCGGGACCCTGTTCCGGCACCCTGCCGGAGGGGGAAATCATCACCGGTGCCATCTTCATCACCCTGGCGCTCTCCATGACGAGGAGGGAGTAGTTCACCCTCGGGGCTGAGGATATGTACTAGTAGCTATGTGTTTGATCTCTCTCTCTCTCTCTTGTTCTTGATTTGGCACGATCTTGATGTGCCATGAGCTTTGCTTTTATAGTTGGATCTTATGAGGTTTCTCCCCCTCTACCTTCTTGTAATGGATTTAGTTTTCCCTTTGAAGTTATATTATCGAATTGAGTCTTTAAGGATTTGAGAACACTTGATGTATGTCTTGCATGTGCTTATCTGTGGTGACAATGGGATATTCACGTGATCCACTTGATGTATGTTTTGGTGATCAACTTGCGGGTTCTGTGACCTTGTGAACTTATGCATAGGGGTTGGCACACGTTTTCGTCTTGACTCTCCGGTAGAATCTTTGGGGCACTCTTTGAAGTTCTTTGTGTTGATTTGAATAGATGAATCTGAGATTGTGTGATGCATGTCGTATAATCAAACCCGCGAATACTTGTGGTGACATTGGAGTATCCAGGTGACATTAGGGTTTTGGTTGATGTGTATCTTATGGTGTTATTTTGGTACGAACTCTAGGACTGTTGGTGGCACTTATAGGAATAACCCAATAGATCAATCAAAAAGAATAACTTTGAGGTGGTTTCGTACCCTACAATAATCTCTTCGTTTGTTCTCCGCTATCAGTGACTTTGGAGTGACTCTTTGTTGCATGTTGAGGGATTGTCATAAGATCTAATTATGTTATCATTGTTGTGAACTTGCACTTGTGAAAGTATGAACCCTAGGCCTTGTTTGGAAAAATTGCAATACCATTTTCGCTCACTTTTGTTACTTGCTACCTTGCTATTTTTATATTTCCAGATTACAAAAACCTATATCTACTATCCATATTGCACTTGTATCACCATCTCTTTGCCGTACTAGTGCACCTATACAATTTACCATTGTATTGGGTGTGTTGGGGACACAAGAGACTCTTTTTTATTTGGTTGCAGGGTTGTTTGAGAGAGACCATCTTCATCCTACGCCTCCCACGGATTGAAAAACCTTAGGTCATCCACTTGAGGGAAATTTGCTACTATCGTACAAAACTCCGTGCTTGGAGGCCCAACACGAGCCTACAAGAAGAAGGTTGCATAGTAGACATCAGTCGCCGTCTGCGATCCTCATGTATCGGCTGTACTCCTCCATCGATCTACTTCTCCGCAGCACCTTCACTCGCCGGCGGTGGTTTTTGAATGGAAGAGGAGAGGAGCAGCGCTAGTTTTGGATTAGAACGGGAGAGGAGCGGCGCTGGTTTTGGATTGGAACAAGAGAGGAGGGGCGGTGGTTTTGAAATGGAAGAGGAGAGGCGTTGGATTTAGATTGGAACAGGAGAGGAGACGTGGTGGTTTAAGAGGAGAGGAGCCACTACTGCAAGATGCTGCTAACGCGACACTACGACTAGAGACCCTTCGAGAAACTGTGTGCAATGCAATAATCGCAAACGGTGCTGTATGAAAACCGTCAGAAATGTATAAAACATTTGCAATGACGGATGCATCAAACACGGTTCAGGTTTTAGTTGCGTGTGCGATGAAGGGCATACGGTTCAGTTCAATTAACTGTTTGCAATGTGGAGGAACAAAAGAAACGGGCAGCCAGATGAAGGCATGTGCGATACACAGCATACGGTTCACTCGGATGAACTGTTTGTGATTAGGCAACACAAAAGAAACGGGCAGCCAGATGAAGGTATGTGCGATATACAGCATACGGTTCACTCGAATGAACTGTTTGTGATTAGGCAACACAAAAGAAACGGTTAGCCAGATCAAGGTGTGTGCGATATACGCATGCGGTTCACTCGGCCCTTGTCGTCAGTGTGTGACCTCTATGGCAACCATTCGCTCCCCAGGCGCCTCTTCGTGTACTGTGGCAACCGTCCACCGCCTCTTCACCTTTCCCTCTCGATTTGGAATTGCTGTCGCACGCTCTTCCTCCATTTGCCTTCACCCTTCCTTCTGCCATTGTTCGATCATCTTCTCCATGGAGGAACAGGCCAGAAACGACCCCGTTATTCTTGCCCCGATCTGAAAGATGACGTGGTGGAGGAACTCATTGATCGGTGCGACGTCATCACCTCAGCTAGCATGGCAGGTTCTCTCAAGACCATTCTTGACTCAACTAATAACATCATTACAAGGAACCCAAGGGTCCAGGAGCGGTTTGATCTCCCCTATCTTCTTCGCCGTGACCCTGCTGACTGGCGCGGGGACGAGGGAAGCCTCGCCTTGTGCAAGTTGATGCCGCTTGATAATGAAACGTATGATGTTAAGATGCCGTCGCTTGAGGGCAAGGCTTGGGCAGGCGCAAATGGAGATTGGGTTGTTTATATTGGGTACAACTGCGAGTGGGAACTTGTGAATGTGTACACTCGTCATCGGGTTCCACTTCCAAAAATCTCAGACGACTGCCCAGAGGTTGATTACACCGGTATTCTACGTGAGTTCAAATACGATCATGGTGACTGTCGTCTACGGAAGGTAGCAATTTGTCGAGTTCCCAACCGCTATTGGGATTACTCGAACTATGAAGTTGTTGCTATCTTCGACAAGCTTGTTGCCTTCCTTACTTCCAGGCCTCGATGGATATTGCTCAAAAATCAATTTCTCTACACGGATGATGAGTACTGTGATGCAATTCAATACGAGGGTCTTGTGTTTGCTGCCACCACTCGTGGCACTGTTTTTGCATGGAATCATCATGCTTTCGGTACGTTGGTCTTCCACCATAATTATAATTGTTTCATCCACATGCATGCGGGTCAGCTAGTTTCCCTTTACTAATTAATTAACCTTCTTGTGTTTCCAAGGTCCTGTGAACATTCGACCACCTATACTTGGAAAATTTTATACCCAAGGGGGAGATGACGATGCTGATGATCATGAGCATGAGGACGAGCAGGACCCATATACTCAATGGCGCCTGGCAACTTATTCCGATGCTGGATCACCTCTTCTTGTCTGTATACAGGGCACTGCTGATGTTACTAAGGAAGCAGGTGTTGTCTCGCATGGTCGCACTCTCCGAACCTATTCCAACATTCGTTGCACGGTATTCGGGATGGATACTAGTGTACTAGCGCCAACACCTTCTCCCTGGTTCAGTATTGAAAGTCTTGGAGGAAACTCGCTCTTCCTTGGACAAAACTATCCAATGATGGTGGAAGGCGATCCAGCTGCTGTTGACACAACGTTACTACCATTTATGAGAAGCAACTGTATCTATACCTTGGAAATTGCTATGCTTCTCTACCGTCCCAATATGGGTCCTCACATAGGCCGCTTCAGCCTGGATGATCAGTTCTGCGTTGGTCTCAAGATTGACAGTAGCTGGCCCTTCCTAGAGAATCACTTCTAGTTCAAAGCAAGCGTTTCCAACGCCAACGAGTGGTTGAGCTGAAGTTCATTTCATCGTTTTGTTATTTATTGTGTGAGAAAAACTTTACTAGAATGTTTTGTTGGAAATGATCTATAATCCAAACGTGTATCCTCGTTGTCGTTGTGGGCTGGTGACTTGTTGTATGTAGTCAATGGTACATTTGCATATGCGTCCATCAACTCACGCCTGCTAGTGGTGTCCATATGAACAGTGCTAGTGATTTTAGTTGCAAAAATTAGATAGTGCTAGTGATTTTTAGCTGCATATTTTGACAAATCGTAGTGTTACAAGGTTGAAAAATGGCAATGTTACTAGATAAACAAATGTCAATCTTTCCAATTTGACAAATGGCAACATACCCAAAATGACAGATATGCAAATCTTACCCAATTGTTTGTACGTGGTTGCACACGGGTCATGCAAAACAACCGTTTGCGTTGAAGGGATGCAGAAATCCTGCTCGGCACATTTTCCCTTGGCTTCTTGGGGAAGCTGTCGATTTGCATCCGGGTGTTCTAACTAAAACGTTTGCGATGAGTGTTTTATATTTAAAAACCATTGACGTTTTTTCAAAAGAAAATCGTTTGATAAATCTGTACATTAAGAGAGAAAAATGCAAGTTCGTTCAAACCATATCTTTCATTCAGTCACACTATGAATTTATATTCATATGATCGAGAATTCGAGATACAATATTAAACCCCAAAAAAACTATTTCCGGCGGCGGCGGAGGCGGCATGCCGCACTGTCGTTGTCGTTGTCGTCCTCCGGGACGCCGTTGTTGAAGTCTTCAAGGCAGCACAAAATGTTCTTCACTTGTAAATCAAACATCATGTCGTCGCGCGGTCGACGGGCGGGGTGTGGGAGGACGGCAACTGGAACCGCTAAGAGGTAGCGTTCGACGGCAGCGTCCCATGCCGCTGAGGGATACGCGCGCACAGGCACGGGCACGGGCGTGGCGGGTGCAGCCAAATGCATGGGGGACGGCACCACGGTGGGTGGAGGGGCGCGCACGGGCACGGGCGCTAGCGCTGGCATGTACACGAGCTCGCGCGGGTCCGCGGAGACCTCGCTGATGCTCGCGGCTTCCAGCTTTGCGATAGTGCTCGGCGACCAGCACGTCAATGCTACGGGGATGGTCGTTGGCGCGGGCGCGGGGATGCGAGCTAGGACGGGAGCGGGGGTAGCAACTACCGCAGCCAGCTCGTTCTGGGCCATGTCCATGAGGCCCCATTCCTCGTTATTTTCTATCTCCTCTGGCTCGGAGTCGACTTCACCAAACTTAAAGACTAGTGGCAGATGATCGTTCTGCGCCATGGCGTTGGTGGAGGTCTGCGGGAGGGAGGGGAATGGGAGGCGAACAATAAGGCTGCCCGTATTAAACAGCGGCTCTTGCACCATTAATGGAGAGGAAGGCGGGCGGCCATGGAAGTCAAAGGGCTCGCTTCCCAGTGAGCTTGCGCAGTGTACAGCTCGCACGCTTCCCGGTGAGCCTACGCATTAGAGGACAGCTTGCACGCCTATCGGTCAGCCAGCGCACTGGACTGCGCTCGCAGGCCTCCTGTTCAGTCAAGGTCAAGCAGCTGTCCGCACAGCACCTCCTATAGCCATTAAAACCAAGACACGTGGCATCACGTGAATGGTTAAAAGAACGCACACGGTTTGAATTCTACAAACGTTTGAGATATTAAAGTGGCAGCTATTTTTTCAAAATGCCTTTGTTGGCTGTCATTATTCGAGTGCGCCTTCTCTCAAAATGGACACGAAAAATGCCACAGCATGTCGGGTGCCATTCCATGATAGTATGCCAAGTTTCATGAATTTCAGACGAGTTTTGGATTTACTAGAATTTAAAAACCAGGCATCTCAATGTTTGCCGGCAATCAACGGTGCCCTGGTGTTTGAAATTCATTCCCATTTCTTGCATGGGACCTAAGCATGCACCCAAGGGCACATATTTGATCTTTCAACAAATTTATATGCACTGGAGCATGTGCATCTAGTTCAAATTTGAATTATGCACATAAATGCATTGAAAACTGAGTTAATGCATAAAAAATATCCAAACGAACCCCAAAATCCCAAAAATTGACACAACACTCCTGTTGTTCTATCTTGACACGAGAATATTTTTGAAAGCAATAAGAGGCAATGGATATTGTTTCGTACCCAAAGGTGGGACGTTCCCTATCCAAACCATCATGCTTGTTGTGAGAAGCTCTGGTTTGCGAGAAGCTGATATGTCCATTTTGCATCATGCTTTTATATTGAGATTTATTGCATTATGGGCTATTATTACACGTTATGCCACAATACTTATGCCTATTCTCTCTTATTTTACAAGGTTTACAGGAAGAGGGAGAATGCCGGCAGCTGGAATTCTGGGCTGGAAAAGGAGCAAATATTAGAGACATATTCTGCACAATTCCGAAAGTCCTGAAACTTCACGGAAGTCATTTTTGGAATTAATAAAAAATACTGAGCAAAGAAAATACCAGAGGGGGCCCACACCTTGGCCACGAGGGTGGGGGGCGCGCCCTACCCCCCTGGGCGCACCCCCTGCCTTGTGGGCCCCCTGGCAGGCCTCCGGTGCCCATCTTCTGCTACATGAAGTCTTTCGTCTGAGAAAAAAAATCATAAGCAATCTTTCGGGAAGAAACTCCGCCGCCACGAGGCGGGACCTTGGCGGAACCAATCTAGGGCTCCGGCAGAGCTGTTCTGCCGGGGAAACTTCCCTCCGGGAGGGGGAAATCATCGCCATCGTCATCACCAACGATCCTCTCATCGGGAGGGGGTCAATCTCCATCAACATCTTCACCAGCACCATCTCCTGTCAAACCCTAGTTCATCTCTTGTCTCCAATCTTTGTCCCAAAGCCTCAGATTGGTACCTGTGGGTTGCTAGTAGTGTTGATTACTCCTTGTAGTTGATGCTAGTTGGTTTATTTGGTGGAAGATCATATGTACATATCCATTATGCATATTAGTACCCCTCTGATTATGAACATGAATATGATTTGTGAGTAGTTACGTTTGTTCCTGAGGACATGGGAGAAGTCTTGCTATTAGTAGTCATGTGAATTTGGTATTCGTTCGATATTTTGATGAGATGTATGTTGTCTTTCCTCTAGTGGTGTTATGTGAACGCCGACTACATGACACTTCACCATTGTTTGGGCCTAGAGGAAGGCATTGGGAAGTAATAAGTAGATGATGGGTTGCTAGAGTGACAGAAGCTTAAACCCTAGTTTATGAGTTGCTTCGTAAGGGGCTGATTTGGATCCGTATGTTTCATGCTATGGTTAGGTTTACCTTAATACTTCTTTTGTAGTTGCGGATGCTTGCAATAGGGGTTAATCATAAGTGGGATGCTTGTCCAAGAAAGGACAGCACCCAAGCACCGGTCCACCCACATACCGAATTATCAAAGTAACGAACGCGAATCATATGAGCGTGATGAAAACTAGCTTGACGATAATTCCCATGTGTCCTCGGGAGCGCTTTTCTCTATATAAGAGTTTATCCAGGCTTGTCCTTTGCTACAAAAAGGATTGGGCCATCTTGCTGCACCTTATTTACTTTCATTACTTGTTACTTGTTGCCAATTACCTTATCACAAAACTATCTGTTACCGATAATTTCAGTGCTTGCAAAGAATACCTTGCTGAAAACCGCTTACCATTTCCTTCTGCTCCTTGTTGGGTTCAACACTCTTACTTATCGAAAGGACTACGATAGATACCCTATACTTGTGGTTCATCAAGACTCTTTTCTGGCGCCGTTGCCGGGGAGTGAAGCGCCTTTGGTAGGTGGAATTTGGTAAGGAAAAATTTATATAGTGTGCTGAAATTTACTGTCACTTGTTACTATGGAAAACAATCCTTTGAGGGGTTTGTTCGGGGTATCTTCACCCCGTCCGGAACCACAATTAGCTACCCCTCAACCTACTGAACCTACTGAAAATTTTTACTTTGAAATTCCTTCGGGTATGATAGAGAAACTGCTAGCTAATCCTTTTGCAGGAGATGGAACATTGCATCCCGATTTACACTTAATCTATGTGGATGAGTTTGTGGATTATTTAAGCTTGCAGGTATGCCCGAGGATGTCATCAAGAAGAAGGTTTTCCCTTTATCTTTGAAGGGAGATGCATTGACATGGTTTAGGCTATGTGATGATATGGGATCATGGAACTACAAATGATTGAAATTGGAATTTCATCAGAAGTTTTATCCTATGCATCTTGTTCATCGTGATCGTAATTATATATATAATTTTTGGCCTCGCGAAGGAGAAAGCATCGCTCAAGCTTGGGGGAGGCTTAAGTCAATGTTATATTCATGCCCCAATCATGAGCTCTCAAGAGAAATGATTATTCAAAAAATTTATGCTCGCTTTCTCTCAATAATCGCTCCATGCTCGATACTTCTTGTACTGGCTCTTTTATGATGAAGACTATTGAATTCAAATGGGATTTATTGGAAAGAATTAAACGTAAATCTGACGATTGTGACCTCGATGAAGGTAAGGAGTCAGGTATAACACTTAAGTTTGATTGTGTTAAATCTTTAATGGATACTGATGCTTTCCATGAATTTAGCACTAAATATGGACTTGACTCTGAGATAGTAGCTTCTTTCTGTGAATCATTTGCTACTCATGTTGATCTCCCTAAGGAGAAGTGGTTTAAATATAATCCTCCCATTGAAGTAAAAGTAGTTGCACCTATTAAAGTTGAAGAAAAGACTATCACTTATAATGATCCTATTGTTCCTACTGCTTATGTTGAGAAACCACCTTTCCTTGTTAGAATAAAGGATCATGCTAAAGCTTCAACTGTAGTCAACAAAAGTAATATTAGGACACACAAACCCCCTGAGCAAGTTAAAGTTGAACCTAAAATTGCTATGGTTAAAGATCTATTGGCTGATAATATCGATGGGCATGTTATTTACTTCTGTGATGAGACTGCTAGAATTGCTAAACCTGGTGCTAAAGATAAACATAGACCTGTGGTAGGCATGCCTGTTATTTCTGTTAAAATAGGAGATCATTGTTATCATGGCTTGTGTGATATGGGTGCTAGTGCTAGTGCAATACCTCATTCTTTATACGAAGAAATTATGCATGATATTGCACCTGCTGAGATTGAAGATATCGATGTTACCATTAAGCTTGCCAATAGAGATACTATTTCACCGATTGGGATTGTTAGAGATGTTGAAGTCTTGTGTGGGAAGGTTAAATATCCTGCTGATTTTCTTGTTCTTGGTTCCCCACAAGATAGCTTTTGTCCCATTATATTTGGTAGACCCTTCTTGAACACTGTTAATGCTAGGATAGACTGCGAAAAGGATGTTGTTACTATTGGTTTGGGGGATATGTCTCATGAGTTTAATTTTGCTAAATTTAGTAGACAACCCCGTAATGAGGAATTGCCCAGTAATGATGAAATTAGTGGTCTTGCTTCTATTGCCGTGCCTCCTACTGATCCTTTAGAACAATATTTGCTAGACCATGAAAATGATACGTTTATGAATGAAAGAAGGGAAATAGATGAAGTATTCTTTAAACAGGGACCTATTCTGAAACACAACTTGCCTGTTGAAATTCTAGGGGATCCTCCTCCACCCAAGGGTGATCCCGTGTTTGAGCTTAAACCATTACCTGATACTCTTAAATATGCTTATCTTGATGAAAAGAAGATATATCCTGTTATTATTAGTGCTAACCTTTCAGAGAAGGAGGAAGAGAAATTATTGAAAACTCTGAAGAAGCACCGTGCTGCTATTGGATATACTCTTGATGATCTTAAGGGCATTAGTCCCACTCTATGTCAACACAAAATAAATTTGGCGAAAGACGCCAAACCAGTTATTGATCACCAACGACGGCTAAATCCTAAGATGAAAGAAGTGGTAAGAAAGGAAATATTAAAGCTCCTTGAGGCAGGTATAATTTATCCCGTTGCTGATAGTCAGTGGGTGAGTCCTGTCCATTGTGTCCCTAAGAAGGGAGGTATTACTGTCGTTCCTAATGATAAAGATTAATTGATCCCGCAAATAATTATTACAGGTTATAGGATGGTAATTGATTTCTGCAAACTAAATAAAGCTACTAAAAAGATCATTACCCTTTGCCTTTTATTGATCAAATGCTAGAAAGATTATCCAAACATACACATTTTTGTTTTCTAGATGGTTACTCTGGTTTCTCTCAAATACCTGTGTCAGCCGAGGATCAAGAAAAGACCACTTTTACTTGCCCTTTCGGTACCTTTGCTTATAGATGTATGACTTTTGGTTTATGTAATGCACCTGCTACCTTTCAAAGATGCATGATGGCTATATTCTCTGACTTATGTGAAAAGATCTGTGAGGTTTTCATGGATGATTTCTCCGTTTATGGATCCTCTTTTGATGATTGCTTGAGCAACCTTGATCGAGTTTTGCAGAGATGTGAAGAAACTAATCTTGTCTTGAATTGGGAGAAATGCCACTTTATGGTTAATGAAGGCATTGTCTTGGGGCATAAAATTTCTGAAAGAGGCATTGAAGTTGATAAAGCTAAAGTTGATGCTATTGAAAAGATGCCGTGTCCTAAGGACATCAAAGGTATAAGAAGTTTTCTGGGTCATGCCGGTTTTTATAGGAGGTTCATTAAGGACTTCTCAAAAATTTCTCGGCCTTTGACTAATCTATTACAAAAAGATATTCCTTTTGTATTTGATGATGATTGTGTAGAGCATTTGAAATACTTAAGAAAGCTTTGATTTCTGCACCTATTGTTCAGCCACCTGATTGGAATTTACCTTTTGAAATTATGTGTGATGCTAGTGATTATGCTGTAGGTGCTGTTTTAGGGCAAAGAGTTGATAAGAAATTAAATGTTATTCAATATGCTAGTAAAACTCTAGACAATGCCCAGAGAAATTATGCTACTACTGAAAAAGAATTTTTAGCAGTTATTTTTGCTTGTGATAAGTTCAGACCTTATATTGTTGATTCTAAAGTAACTATTCACACTGATCATGCTGCTATTAAATTCCTTATGGAAAAGAAAGATGCTAAACCTAGACTTATTAGATGGGTTCTCTTGCTACAAGAATTTGATTTACATATTATTGATAGAAAGGGAGCTGAGAACCTCATTGCAGACAACTTGTCTAGGTTAGAGAATGTTCTTGATGACCCACTACCTATTGATGATAGCTTTCCTGATGAACAATTAGCTGTCATAAATGCTTCTCGAACTGCTCCATGGTATGCTGATTATGCTAATTATATTGTTGCTAAATTTATACCACCTAGTTTCACATACCAGCAAAAGAAAAAGTTTTTCTATGATTTGAGACATTACTTTTGGGATGACCCACATCTTTATAAAGAAGGAGTAGATGGTGTTATTAGACGTTGTGTACCTGAGCATGAACAGGAACAGATCCTACGCAAGTGTCACTCCGAGGCTTATGGAGGGCACCACGCTGGAGATAGAACTGCACATAAGGTATTGCAATCCGGTTTTTATTGGCCTACTCTCTTCAAGGATGCCCGTAAGTTTGTCTTGTCTTGTGATGAATGTCAAAGAATTGGTAATATTAGTAGACGTCAAGAAATGCCTATGAATTATTCACTTGTTATTGAACCATTTGATGTTTGGGGCTTTGATTGCATGGGACTGTTTCCTTCCTCTAATGGGTATACACATATTTTAGTTGCTATTGATTACATTACTAAGTGTGTACAGGCTATTCCAACTATTAGTGCTGATCATAACACTTCTATTAAGATGCTTAAAGAAGTTATTTTTCCGAGGTTTGGAGTCCCTAGATATTTAATGACTGATGGTGGTTCACATTTTATTCATGGTGCCTTTCGTAAAATGCTTGCTAAGTATGATGTTAATCATAGAATCGCATCCCCATATCACCCGCAGTCCAGTGGTCAAGTAGAATTGAGTAATAGAGAGCTCAAATTAATTTTGCAAAAGACTGTTAATAGATCTAGAAAGAATTGGTCCAAGAAACTTGATGATGCATTATGGGCCTATAGAACTGCATATAAAAATCCTATGGGTATGTCTCCGTATAAAATGGTTTATGTAAAAGCATGTCACTTACCTCTCGAACTAGAACATAAGGCATATTGGGCTATTAAAGAGCTCAATTATGATTTCAAACTTGTCGGTGAAAAGAGGTTATTTGACATTAGCTCACTTGATGAATGGAGAACCCAGGCCTATGAGAATGCCAAACTGTTCAAGGAAAAGGTTAAAAGATGGCATGACAAAAGGATACAAAAGCGTGAGTTTAATATAGGTGATTATGTGTTGCTATACAACTCTCGTCTAAGATTTTTTGAAGGAAAACTTCTCTCGAAATGGGAAGGTCCTTACGTAATCGAGGAGGTCTATCGTTCCGGTGCCATAAAAATCAACAACTTCGAAGGCACAAATCCAAAGGTGGTGAACGGTCAAAGAATCAAACATTATATCTCAGTTAATCCTATAAATGTTGAAACTAATGTTATTGAAAACGTAACCCCGGAGGAATACATAAGAGACACTTTCCAGCACGCTTCAGACTCCGAAAAGGAATAGGTACGTGGTACGGTAAGTAAACCGACTCCAAAACAGTTCTAATGGCAATTTTTCTCCGTTTTGGAATATTTAAGAAAATAGGAAAATAAGAAGTAGTCCGAGAAGGACACGAGGCTTCCACGAGGGTGGGAGGCGCGCCCTACCCCCATGGGCACGCCCCCTTGCCTCGTGGGCACCTCGTGTGCTCTCCGGACTCCGTTTTCTTGCACGATACTTCTTTTGGTCGGTAAAAATTCATTATATAATCTCTCGAAGGTTTTGACTCTCGTATCATGCAAATATCCTCTAATCTTGTTTCGAGTTGTTTTCTGTCAGAGTCGTGACAGCCAGGCATCATGTCGTCCCCCTCCTCCAACAATCAGGGCAATGATGCTTGGCTAGTGAAGACAGAGCTGAAGAGAGAAGAACCCGGGGAGATCAACAAGGATGATGGGATCAAGAAGGCCAGGGAGGATCAGGCTCCAACAGCAAAAGAAGAAGACATCCTTCCACCTCTCTTTACCCCAACTAAGATTGAAGATTTCAAGATGATTGAGTTAGCTCGTATACAAAACAAGTATCTCACACGTGAAAATATTTTGTTGAAGGAGCATATCGTCGCACTCAAGGGAATTATCCGTAAGTTGGAAGATCTGCTATGCTCGATGTGCGACTATCCATCATCACCACCATCTTCTTCGCCAGCAAAGGAGATATAATCACATGGGTATGGGCACTCCCCTTGGCAACTGCCAAGCTTGGGGGAGGTGCCCCGGTATCATATCACCATCACATTCCTATCTTTACCTTTTTCTTAGTTCGATCCTTTTGGTAATATCTTGATGTAGTAGAATAAAGTTTTAGTATGATCTAGTTTTCAGTTTTGCTTTATGATCCTTCTATGTAATCGAGTCCGTGAGCTATATATAATAAAGATTAGTGTTGAGTCAAGGGCTTGATTATCTTGCTATGATCTTGAGGGAATTAAAGAAAAGAGATAGAATAAACAGAAATAAAAGAGATCATATTGATCTTATGGAGAGTAATGACTTCACATATAAAGAGTATGATGAATAAAAGTTGTTGAGAGTTGACAACCCAGTTTTGGTCATCATTGCAATTAATAGGAAGTAATAAAGAAAGAGAGGTTTTCACATATAAATACACTATCTTGGACATCTTTTATGATTGTGAGCACTCATTAAAATATGACATGTTAAAGAGTTAATGTTGGACAAGGAAGACAACATAATGGGTTATGTTTTCTTATATCTGAAATAAAGTATATTGTCATGGATCATCCAACATGTTGAGCTTGCCTTTCCCTCTCATGCTAGCCAAATTCTTTGCACCAAGTAGAGATACTACTTGTGCTTCCGAATACCCTCAAAACCAGTTTTGCCATGAGTGTCCACCATATCTACCTACGGATTGAGTAAGATCCTTCAAGTAAGTTGTCATCGGTGCAAGCAATAAAAATTGCTCTCTAAATATGTATGATTTATTAGTGTGAAGAAAATAAGCTTTATACGATCTTGTGATGTGGAAGAAATAAAAGCGAAGGACTGCATAATAAAGGTCCATATCACAAGTGGCAATATAAAGTGACGTTGTTTTTCCTTAAGATTTCGTGCATCCAACCATGAAAGCGCATGAAAACCTGTGCTTCCCTCTGCGAAGGGCCTATCTTTTACTTTTGTCTTATTCCTTATGCAAGAGTCATGGTGATCTTCACCTTTCCTTTTTACATTTTATCCGTTGGCAAGCACATTGTGTTGGAAAGATTCTGATATATATATATATATATATATATATATATATATATATATATATATATATATCCAATTGGATGTAAGTTAACATGAATCATTATTGTTGACATTACCCTTGAGGTAAAAGGTTGGGAGGCAACACTATAAGCCCCTTTCTTTCTCTGTGTCTGATTAAAACTCCATACCCATACGTATTGCGTGAGTGTTAGCAATTGTGAAAGACTAAATGATAGTTGAGTATGTGGACTTGCTGAAAAACTCTTATATTGGCTCTTTCCGATGTTACAATAAATTGCAATTGCTTCAATGACTGAGATTATAGTTTGTTAGTTCTCAATGAAGTTTCTGATTCATACTTTACATTTTGAATAGATTATTACTTGAGCATAAGAAATCATATGACAATATATATATATATATATATATATATGTTGTTGTTATAAGAATGATCATGATGCCCTCACGTTCGTATTTTATTTTATCGACACCTCTATCTCTAAACATGTGGACATATTTATCGTTATCGGCTTCCGCTTGAGGACAAGCAAGGTCTAAGCTTGGGGCAGTTGATACGTCCATTTTGCATCATGCTTTTATATTTATATTTATTGCATTATGGGCTGTTATTACACGTTATGCCACAATACTTACGCCTATTCTCTCTTATTTTACAAGGTTTACATGAAGAGGGAGAATGCCGGTAGCTGGAATTCTGGGCTGGAAAAGGAGCAAATATTAGAGACCTATTCTGCACAACTCCAAAAGTCCTGAAACTTCACGGAAGTCATTTTTGGAATTAATAAAAAATACTGAGCGAAGAAAATACCAGAGGGGGCCCACACCCTGGCCACGAGGGTGGGGGGCATGCCCTACCCTCCTGGGCGCGCCCCCCTACCTCGTGGGCCCCCTGGCAGGCCTCCGGTGCCCATCTTCTGCTATATGAAGTCTTTCGTCCGAGAAAAAAATCGTAAGCTAGCTTTCGGGAAGAAACTCCGCTGCCACGAGGCTCCGGCAGAACCAAGCTAGGGCTCCGGCAGAGCTGTTCTGCCGGGGGAACTTCCCTCCAGGAGGGGGAAATCATCACCATCATCATCACCAATGATCCTCTCATCGGGAGGGGGTCAATCTCCATCAACATCTTCACCAGCACCATCTCCTCTCAAACCCTAGTTCATCTCTTGTCTCCAATCTTTGTCCCAAAGCCTCAGATTGGTACCTGTGGGCTGCTAGTAGTGTTGATTACTCCTTGTAGTTGATGCTAGTTGGTTTATTTGGTGGAAGATCATATGTTCAGATCCATTATGCATATTAATACCCCTCTGATTATGAACATGAATATGATTTGTGAGTAGTTACGTTTGTTCCTGAGGACATGGGAGAAGTCTTGCTATTAGTAGTCATGTGAATTTGGTATTCGTTCGATATTTTGATGAAATGTATGTTGTCTTTCCTCTAGTGGTGTTATGTGAACGTCGACTACATGACACTTCACCATTGTTTGGGCCTAGAGGAAGGCATTGGGAAGTAATAAGTAGATGATGGGTTGCTAGAGTGACAGAAGCTTAAACCCTAGTTTATGAGTTGCTTCGTAAGGGGCTGATTTGGATCCATATGTTTCATGCTATGGTTAGGTTTACCTTAATACTTCTTTTGTAGTTGCGGATGCTTGCAATAGGGGTTAATCATAAGTGGGATGATTGTCCAAGAAAGGACAGCACCCAAGCACCGGTCCACCCACATACACATTATCAAAGTAACGAACGCGAATCATATGAGCGTGATGAAAACTAGTTGACGATAATTCCCAAGTGTCCTCGGGAGCGCTTTTCTCTATATAAGAGTTTGTCCAGGCTTGTCCTTTGCTACAAAAAGGATTGGGCCATATTGCTGCACCTTATTTACTTTCATTACTTGTTACTTCTTGCCAATTACCTTATCACAAAACTATCTGTTACTGATAATTTCAGTGCTTGCAGAGAATGCCTTGCTGAAAACCTCTTATCATTTCCTTCTGCTCCTCGTTGGGTTCGACACTCTTACTTATCGAAAGGACTACGATAGATCCCCTATACTTGTGGGTCATCAGAAGCGTATAACCGAACCTGCCCTGAATGGGACAATTTTTTACCACGGCATGTTGATGCTGCTCCATGATAGCATGCAAAGTTTCATGAATTTCAGACGAGTTTTGAATTTACTAGAATTTAAAATCCAGGCATCTAAAATTTTTGTCGGCAATCAACAGTGCCCTGGTGTTTGAATTTCATTCTCATCTCTTGCATGGGACCTAGAAATTCACCCAAGGACACATATTTGATTTTTCAACCAACTTTAGTGCATTGGAGCATGTGCTTGTAGTTCAAATTTGAATTATGCACATAAAATGCCTAGAAAATCTAGTTAATAAAATGTCCAAACAAACCCCGATAAATCACAAAAATTGACACAACACTCCTGTTGTTCTATGTGGACACTAGAAAGAAATTGAAAGCAATAAGAGGCAATGGATATCGTTTCGTCCCTAAAGGTGGGGCGTTCCCTATCGAAACCATCATGCTTGTTGTGAGAAGCTCTGGTTGTGAGAAGCTTATACCCGAACCTGCCCCAAATGGGACAAATTTTTTACCACGGCATGTTGATGCCGCTCCATGATAGCATGCCAAGTTTCATGAATTTCAGACGAGTTTTGGATTTACTAGAATTAAAAAACCAGGCATCTCAACGTTTTGCCGGCAATCAACAGTGCCCTGGTGTTTGAATTTCATTCCAATCTCTTGCATGGGACCTAGAAATTCACCCTAGGACACACATGTGATTTTGCAACCAACTTTGGTGCATTGGAGCATGTGCTTGTAGTTCAAATTTGAAATATGCACATAAAATGCCTACAAAACCCAGTTAATGTATAAAAAAGGCCAAACGAACCCCGAAAAATTCCAAGATTAAACACAACACTCCTGTTGTTCTATGTTGACACTAGAAACTTTAAGCAATAAGAGGCAACGGATATCGTCCCATCCCCAAAGGTGGTACGTTCCCTATCGAAACCATCATGCTTGTTGTGAGAAGCTCTGGTTCGTGAGAAGCTTATACCCAAACCTGTCCCAAATGGGACAAAATTTTCACCACGACATGTTGATGCCGCTCCATGATAGCATGCCAAGTTTCATGAATTTCAGACGAGTTTTGGATTTACCAGAATTTTAAAACCAGGTATCTCAACGTTTTGCCAGCAATCAACAGTGCCGTGGTGTTTGAAATTCATTCCCGTCTCTTGCATGGGACCTAAGCATGCACCCAAGGACACACATGTGATTTTTCAACCAATTTATATGCACTGGAGCATGTGCATGTAGTTCAAATTTGAATTATGCACATAAAATGCCAAATAAAACTCAGTTAATGCATAAATATGTCCAAACGAACCCCGAAAAATCCCAAAATTTGACACAACACTCCTGTTGTTCTATGTTGACACGAGATTTTTTTTGAAAGCAATAAGAGGCAATGGATATCGTTTCGTCCCCAAAGGTGGGACGTACGTTCCCTACCAAAACCATCAGGCTTGTTGTGAGAAGCTCTAGTTTGTGAGAAGCATATACCCAAACCTGCCCCAAATGGGACAATTTTTTTACCATGGCATGTTTATGCCGCTCCTTGATAGCATGCCAAGTTTCATGAATTTCAGACGAGTTTTGGATTTACTAGAATTGAAAAACCAGGCATCTCAATGTTTTGCGGGCAATCAACGGTGCCTTGGTGTTTTAAATTCATTCCCATTTCTTGCATGGGACCTAAGCATGCACCCAAGTACACATATTTGATTTTTCAACCAATTTATATGCACTAGAGCATGTGCATGTAGTTCAAATTTGAATTATGCATATAAATGCATTGAAAACTCAGTTAATGCATTAAAAATGTCCAAACAAACCCCGAAAAATCCCAAAAATTGATACAACACTCCTGTTGTTCGATGTCGACACGAGAAAAATTTGAAAGCAATAAGAGGCAATGGATATCGTTTCGTCCCCAAAGGTGGCACGTTCCCTAATGAAACCATCATGCTTGTTGTGAGAAGCTCTGATTTGTGAGAAGCTTATACCCGAACCTGCCCCAAATGGGACAATTTTTTTACCATGGCATGTTGATGCCGCTCCATGATAGCATGCCAAGTTTCATGAATTTCAGACAAGTTTTGGATTTACTAGAATTTAAAAACCAGGCATCTCAACGCTTTGCCGGCAATCAACAGTGCCCTGGTGTTTGAATTTCATTCCAATCTCTTGCATGGGACCTAGAAATTCACCCAAGGACATGCATGTGATTTTTCAACCAACTTTAGTGCATTGGAGATGGTGCTTGTAGTTCAAATTTTAATTATGCACATAAAATGCCTACAAAACCTAGTTAATGTATAAAAAAGGCCTAACGAACCCTGAAAAATTCCAAGATTAAACACAACACTCCTGTTGTTCTATGTTTGCACTAGAATTTTTTTGAAAGCAATAAGAGGCAACGGATATCGTCCCGTCCCCAAAGGTGGTACGTTCCCTATCGAAACCATCATGCTTGTTGTGAGAAGCTCTGATTTGTGACAAGCTTATACCCAAACCTGCCCCAAATGGGACAAAATTTCCACCACGGTATGTTGATGCCGCTCCATGATAGCATGCCAAGTTTCATGAATTTCAGACGAGTTTTGGATTTACTAGAATTTAAAAACCAGGTATCTCAACGTTTTGCCGGCAATCAATAGTGCCCTAGTGTTTGAAATTCATTCACATCTCTTGCATGGGACCTAGAAATTCACCCTAGGACACACATGTGATTTTCAACCAACTTTGGTGCATTGGAGCATGTGCTTGTAGTTCAAATTTGAATTATGCACATAAAATGCCTAGAAAACCCAGTTAATGTAGAAAAAAAGGACAAACGAACCCTGAAAAATTCATTCCCATTTCTTGCATGGGACCTAAGCATGCATTGAAGGACACCGATTTGATTTTTCAACCAATTTGTATGCACCGGAGCATCTGCATGTAGTTTAATTTTGAATTGTGCACGTGAAATGGCTAGAAAACCAGTTTATTGTATAAAATTTCCAAACGAACCCAGAATAATGCCAATTCTTTTACGACACACATATAGTTGCATGTTCACTTCAGATAAAAGGTCTAGCAATTCAAATAGCGTCCACTGTCGCTATGACCCCATTTTGTAATTCGAATCAAGTAGATCCCACACAGCTTATTATCACCAACCATGTGAGATGTAGTACAAAATATCTTGGAGCACCGTCGGTGTATAGTACGCTTATGGCTTACGCGAGAAGGTGCGTCGGCTACAGTCCACAGCCAGCGTGTCAAGCACACTAGCTCACTCCCCAAAAACTCCCGCCTCTGCATCCCTCGCAATCTCGAAAATATCTACCGCCTGGAAGGTTTTAATGTTTGATAGCACACGATTAGTATGTGCGGACCGTGTGCGATGTCTGTTACTCCCGCTTTGCTTCAGTCCCTTGATTCTAATTTTCAGTAGCCCCGGCATTTTACTCCCGCCTCTGCATCCCTTGAAATCTCAAAAATATCTGCTCGCCCTTGATCAGAATTTTCAGTAGCCCCGCCTTGTTACTCCCGCCTAGTAAAATTTTCAGTTGCCGCAGTATTTCCTCAAACACAACCTTGCCCCCCTCCACACACACCCCAAAACCTCCGCTCACACAGACACACACAACCCTCGAAACCATTGGTAGGTCGCCGCCATCGCTGGCGCCTCCATCCTCAACCTCTGCCTGTGTGCTGGGGAGCTCGAGGAGCCAATGGCCAAAAAAAGGTTTATCGCGGCCTTTTCGCCCGATGCCGGCGAGGTGGCCGCCGAGGTGTCCCCGTCGTCCTCCATGGGCCTAATCCGCCGTCGGCGGTCCCCCAATCCACCCGCCGCCGTGCCCCTACGCCGGTTCGAGGACTTCCCCGTCCTCCCTCGGACCCGGCAGCCGACGAAGTCCTACCTCGGGGTCCGGCGGCGGCGGTGGGGGACGTGGGTCGCCGAGATTATAGATCGAGAGACCCACACCTGCCGGTGGCTCGGTAGCTTCCACACGGCCGAGCTCGCGGCCATGGAGTACGAACACTGGAAGGTCCGCTACCACGGCGCGGCGGCTAGGCTCAGTTTCCCCTTCGGCACACGTCCGGTCCACCTTGTTTCGCTAGAGCCAGGGGTGGTGAGCTCGGCTATGGCGCGGGAGGACCGCAAGGTGTGGGAGCGCCTCGAGGCCGAGGCCGCCGACGAGGCCTACATGCAAGAGCTCCGCCGGCAGCACCCGGAGCTCGTGGAGGCGGAGCGGGCAATCTTTGCCGGCGCGGAGGCCGGCAAGGTTATCACGCTCTCCTCCGATGACGAGGTCGAAGGCGGCGAGGACGGTGGCGAGGTTATCGCGCTCTACTCTGATGACGAGGTCGAAGGCGGCGGCGGCGGCACCGCGGAGGGCATCGAGGTGGGCCCCGAGGACGAGGAGATCGCCGTCGATGAGTGGAGGAGTGCCTTCCCCAACGACCCCGATGATGGTACTGGCCCGGACCCGGCTCGCGGCACACCGTACATGATGAGGAAGGATTGGCTCGACCTCTACTTCGACCGAAAGTAGTTTGGCTTAGTTTAAATTTATGTTTTATGTTCGGTTATGCAAAACTATCTATGTTTATGTTTGAATGCATGCTACTTTTGGTTGAACCTGCTTTGAACTTGATCAAATTGAAGTTGACAACCTTAAGTTTAGGGGATCGACTAGAAAAGGCCAAAAATTGCTGGAGTATATATATGTATCCACTAAGGGTTTTAGTCCTTTAACTTTTAACGAGCGCCTAGAGATGTCCTTATGACTTGTTTATTTCAGTTCTTCACAATGTGATGCTCTATATGTGCAACTATTTGCCGTGTAGATCAATTTCATCAATAACAGTCTCAACAATACCACTATGAATTATGATATTTGGTTGCTGTTAAGGATATTGCAGTTAACATGCCTTTTCGTTTTTCAATTGTTGTTTAGCAACATGCATTGTACTGAATGACTAAATATGCAATCCCAGGCTACATAGCAACAAGGAAGAGTGTTACCTTAATGTTCTGATGATGTCTAGATATACATGTAATAAAATCTTATATAATGGGATGGATGGAGTGTTGTACTACATCATTTTTCAATTGTTGTTTAGCTTCTAATATTAACTTGGTGCTTTTAGGTACATATATCATTGCCCAAGATCCACACTTCGACCCTTTCTGCGTATGGGGCAATGAGATATTCATGAACTAGCATCAAGTGAGGAAACTGATAAAGATTGTTATTAAAATGGGTCAAAAGATGTCAATCGAACTATTTGTTTACACTTTATGCAAGACAACAGTGAACTGCAGGATGGTAAGTAAGAAACATGTAGCCTTCTTTTTACTGCCCGTAATGAGTTGTGTTAGATGACAATATCTGAATCTTTTTTTCTTTTGCAGTGGATCCTGAAGCAGTTTACTCAAGATTACCTCTCAAGCTACATGATTGGCGGTCGGCCATCGCAAGGGGTTAGACTAGAGCCTGCATGCCTTCTGCATCCAGGAGAGCACAATAGGGCCATTCCGCTTCACCTTGTTCAGCAACTGGAATGTCTGTCCCCTCTTTCTTTACCATCTGTAATAGTACAAGTATAGAACTCTGGTACATCATTCTTTATTTGGTGCTTATGTAATTCTTAAACATATGTACCTGTGAATCGAATAATGCATTGGTTATTTGAACCTGATGGATATGAATAAAGCTATAGCCTACTTTCAAGTTTAAATTAGGTACAATTTTAAATAGCAGCAATTAAATTAGGGCAAAATTATGTTGTGCAGGTCATTATGGCACACACGGTTGGTAAAACACAAACGTTTGCAATATACACCATAATCCGAGACGGTTCATAGAGAGGAAACGTGTGCAAGCATGCACACAGTTGCCGTTTGCAAAGCGTGTGTGATGTCAGACACTATCACATATGATGCGGGAAAACTAAATGTGTGTGATTGTCTACCCATCGTACACGGTTTATAATCATGAACTGTTTGTGATGTGCCAGGCATCGTAAAACTCCCGTGCCTAGAATCTGCCTAGAAAACTCCCGTGCCTGGAATCTGCCTGGTTTTAGGCAGAACCACAAAACTCCGACTGCGATGGCAATGCGAGCACAAACGAGTAGCAAGGATGAAGCATTTGGGATATTCGAGATATCGGAAACGATTATATAGGGACAACTGTATGCATCAAGGCTCCCTATCCCTGACGGTTTCTGGGTCGTGTGGGAAGGACCCCCCTATCGCCCACACTCACTTGGCGACGGTTCCAAATGCCATCGCGGAAAGGGGTTAAAAACTGTTTGTTTAGGACCGATGCGCACTAGTGAGCGGCGCTGGTCATAATATAATTTTTTGTTTTGCATATTTTGGGTCAAAGTTTGACCATGTACTGTCTTTGACAAGCAAAATGTGAATGCATGTCACCAAAAATGTATCGTTTGGTTCGTATCTGAATGTACTTTCAAATTATAACGTAGAACATATATTTCATTTGTGAAAATCATGGTCAATTATTACCCAGAATAAAAGGGAGACTTGATTTTGATTTTGATCCAGTCACAGCGCGCCGGCCCTCTCATCCAATCCTAAATCGCTGCCGCACGCTCCTCTCCCTCTTCTCCATTGCAAAACCACCTCCTCTCCTCTCCATCATCTCCATTCCAAAACCACTGTCTCGCCTCTCCCTCTTCTCCATTGCAAACCATCCCTCTCCTCTCCATTGCAAAACCACCATCTCGCCTCTCCCTCTTCTCTATTGCAAGACCACTATCTCTCCTGCCATCTTCCAAAGCTAGGACCGGACTTCTCAAAAGGACATCTATGGAGAGGATGCAGCAGCGAATCGGGCAGATCGCCTGCGGCGACCAGGCAAAGTTAGCCAGGTTGAAGGAGATCCTTACTTGGTTTGACAATGAGTGGGAGATTTCGAGGACGGTGAGGGCCATGTGGCAATGTATGCGAAAGAGCGAGACGGGGGCGATGAGGGCGGCGATGTACTCCTCGGCGGCAGTCATGTCGCAGTCCTTCGAGTTCATTGAGTATCTCCTCTGGGCGATGGATCAGACAGATTCACGCGAGGCAAAAGTCAGGCGGAGGTGGTGGGCGTACAGGTCGAAGGTCGAGCATCCAGAGGATAACGAATCGACCGAGTACGGTGTGCCATTCATGAGGGTGTAGAGTGACCAGGAGCCATAGGAGTATTCGTTCTCCCACCGCAAGAGGAGGTCGGATGGCACAGTGTCGCTTCCCCGCCGTTCTCCACTGTTACCTCGACGCTCACCTCATTTCAACGGCGCCAGTAGGGTTTAAGGTAATCTTCGCACTAACCTAATCTTCCATCTGCTCATGCTTACAATCAGTGTGACGGGTAATGAAAATCATGCTTACAATCAGTCTCTGAGTACTACACTAGTCACCCTAAAATAGCTCTGGACCTTTGGGTCAAAGTTGTGACACTGTATACAAATAAAGAAAAATAGATTGGTGCTTCTTTCTGAAAAGAGTACTCCCTAGAAAACTGCCAATATAAGCTACTAGTTTTGGTTAGAGGATTTGCTGCCGAGAAAGATCCGTCCACAGAGGGCGCCACACATCCCACTGGTGGTGGTGGATGCCAATGCGTGCATGGAGCATGGTTGTTGTTGGTAATTTTTACTTGGCACACCTCGCACTCTGCATATATGTCGGTTCCATCCGTACATTTGTGCAGTTCCACCAAAATGTAGCTGAATAACCTTGTTTGCACAGATAATGAAAAAACGTGATTACATTATAGTGGCACTAGTTTATGAAACATACACTAAATAGAACAAAATATTGCGATAGTATCATAGTATGCCATGCTGCGAGGGCGAGATGGGCCCTGCGACGCCTCATACCGTAGGACTCATACTGGAAATCGACCCAGGTCTCCTGGATACACCTTCTGTCAGTGATGAACATCAGTGTACAGCGGTAGTACAAGGAGGGGCCTTGAGACATTCCAATCTCTATTTCTGTGCAGA
Organism: Triticum aestivum; assembly: GCF_018294505.1. Lineage (NCBI taxonomy): Eukaryota > Viridiplantae > Streptophyta > Magnoliopsida > Poales > Poaceae > Triticum > Triticum aestivum. The sequence goes on along the minus strand of NC_057814.1, from coordinate 229,811,408 downwards.
TCAACTAAAATTAAGCACCCCAGTTTGCAGAAACGCTTAAACATTAACAATGGGACTAGTTGATGAAACATATACTAACAAAGAGAAGCACTTTCTTTATCTACATTGGAAATGAAATGATAGAGAGGACACTCACTCTATTTTAACTATATTATTACTTCATTTTATCAGTGGCACTAGGGTCGAGCAGGTGGCAAACGAGGTGTACCATGCGTCGCAAGGATGGAGGCCGGGGGTGCTTAGACTGGGATGCTGAAGCTGGCTCTTTCAGTCCCTATCTTCCCCCCTGATGTTTCTGTGGTAGCATTTGGGTTGTAATCCAAACTTGGTCGAGCTGGTGCTGCGTCCCCCTACCTTCCTAGCTTATGTGGCAAACTTGTCTCCTGCTAGTACTCAGTCCTTTCTAGTAGTAGTTGAATAACTCCCGTTTACACTGAGATGTTGTCGGATAATGGTTCTCTATGGTTGGGTTTCTTTAATGAAATCGGAGGAAACCCCCTCTTTCAATATATAAAAAAACCAGTGGCACTAGCGGTGCCAAAACATTGCCTCAAATTAAATAGTGCCCCTAGATTAAGGTGCAAAATAATAACATTACTGCTTTATCATGGATGTGCCAAAACAGTAGCACAAGAGCAGACTCAACATGCAAGATCTTTGGCAAATGGTCGGACCAAAAAGGAACATACCTCGTGATGGGAACCACATCCGCAGTCAACGCCATCATAGAAGGGATGACACCAGTCACCAACATGGATGATTCAATTCATGGGACCTTTTAGTGCAGTTCACCTAAAATGAAGCAATGTTCCATGAGCTAGCAGCTTCTTCTTCACTTTTTTTTAAGAAAAAGGGCTCCAGCCCTGGTTCCATTTCCATCAGAAAACGAAACCCACAGAGCTTCTTCTTCATTAGTTGCAATAAAATTTAGCAACATCAATGTTGGTTGTGAAGCTCGTGGAATGTTCAACTATAATTTGGATATCATTTGTGCAGTTCAACTAAGATCAAGCATGAAATGTATATCTCTGTTTGCACAAAAAGGTGGAAAGGAGGGTGACTAACAAGTGATGAAACATACATCAAATGAAAAGAAGCATGTTCCTTATCTGAATGGCAATCCTACAAGGACAGTAGCAATTTCTAAAGCAGCAACATTGCTAGATATTAGTCTGTGCATTAGGATTAACTATGACAACCGTTAAATACGGCATTACTTTAATGGTGCCATTGCTTCATTTTACCTGCAACATTGCATTAACGGCTGCTACAGGGTTGGTATTTGGGCACGGGAGAGTAGGCGGACGATGAAAGTTGCATTTCTAACGAAAAGAAGCAACTTATCTTAATGGGAAATTTAGCAGGACATGAAACAGTGCCATTGATTCATATTACTGGAGGCATTACGTTGAAAACAACATTGGTTTAATGTGTCCTTACTTTTAACAGTGCGTGTGCTACATTTTACCAGTGGCATTACATAAGAGGAGCTCGGGGTAACAAACATCAGAACAGGATATCTGGGTTGGTCCCATTTTTGTTCGGTATAGCCACCTTATACAGTGTGAGGCTAGCAAATCTAGTGCTGGACATACTCTGTACTGTGTTTATATCGAGTTTGTACTGCGTTTCCCTTTATTTCCCTATTAGACCAAGAGACCAGTTGGATAGCCAGTCTCTGCTACTTTTCGCCCCCATTATTTCCTCTTTCGACCAAGTCCTAGATTCAGGTAACAAATCTTCCCCCACCCCCACCCCCTTTCTTCCTTGTTTGAACCAAGTAGTACTAGATTCGAGTGCATGAACTAGTTTTACCTCTTAACAGTAAAAATTTAGCTGGCTTTCGAACAGCCGATCGATCCTATCTACGAGGGGGCCTGAGAAATAGTAAAAGATACAAATGCAGCGACGTCAGGAGCTGGGGAAGTAGAGCAAGGCTGGTTTCGAAGGAAGTTATATCTGAGGGTCGCCGGGATGTCGCTAGGTGGGCGGCAGGAGGCCGGATCTGCCCACACTACGACAACGAGGAAGAAGGGATCAGATGCCCTCCCTAGCCGGCAGTGCGTGGGAGAGAACGACAAGCACCACAAAAAAACACTTCCGTGATGATACGTGTTTGTCACAGTAGGTATTGTTTTTTGTCATGCATGTACATCCATGACGATTTTATGACAGAATCAAGATAGTCATACATGTGCTGTCATAGAAGTGTTCCATGACATTACCAAAATTATCATCACGGAAGTGTGCACTTCCATGATGATAAATCACGCGTCACAGAAGTTCTTTCATCGAGGGTGACCGACACGTGGCATCCACCGTAACGGAACACCGTTAAGCTATCAGGTCGGGTTTTGGATCCGATAACCCGTTAACAGCCCCGACCATTGGGGATTTTCCACGTGTAAAATCATCATTGGCTGGAGGAAACACGTGTCGGCTCATCGTTGGGACAGATGTCATTCACTCATTGGACAGAAGGCGCCTATGATACGTCGAAACGTGGCACGGCCCAACAGAGGCCCATTCCTGTGAAAAGGCCAGCCCGTTTGACATGGTCAAAAGGTGGTGGGCCGGCCCATGGAAAGCCTGTTAACGGCCTGTTCGCATATAGCCCATTTACAGCCCGCTAACCCAAGGCCCGTTACGCCCTATCCAAATTAGGCCCAGTAGCGTCATCTGGGCCATCCAATATGATTCCAGCCCGATTTCACTTCTGGCCCATGTATGGCCCATGACGTCTTTCGGCCCATATGAGGCCCTATGTAACTCTTGGCCTATTAACGGCCCATGGTGAAACTGGCCCGTAATGAACAGTGTATCACTTTACACCCATTAACGACCCGTGGTGAAACTGGCCCGTAATGAATAGTGTATCACTTTATACCCATTAACGCCCCGTTATTCCGTTGGGCCGTTTCCAGCCCATGTTATCTTTCGGCCTTCTCAGAGCCCATTTATTCTTGGGCTCATTTCCAGCATTCGTTTACTTACGGGCCGTTACTGTCATTTTCTACTTGTGGGCCAAATTCAGCCCATGGTTACAGTCGGCCCGTTTGTGGTCCGTTAATACGTTGGGCCGTTTTCATAGCGTCATCAAATGCGGCCTATTAACGATGGCCCGTTATGGTCGGCCCATGAACGGACGATTCCAACTCTACCCCGTTTACGGCCATAATGCGGCCTGTTATTGGCCCATGTTTGGCCAATCGATCATACGGCCCGTATAAGGCCCATTGATGATACGGCCCGTAGAAGGCCCATTGTTTCTACGGCCCGTAGAAGGCCTACTATTTCTACAGCCCGTAGAAGGCCCACTGTTTCTACGGCCCGTAGGAGGCCCAGTGTCACTACAGTAAATATTAGCCCATGGTTATTGTGGCCTAGTTTTAAAAAATAGGCTATTGCAGCCACTAGCAAACCGCGGAAAAAGAACTGCACTGACTACAAGCAAACAAATAAACAAGACAACAAGGAAATAAATAAGCAAGCAACTTCTGCTAGGCTATCACGGCTATTACACATATTACATCCACTGGGCATCAAAGTTCGCCACCAGTGCAAATATAGGGAACAAAGCAGCATATAAACGCCGCAGCAAAACAAGTCGAGAACTGAAACCACTTCAGAAGAGTTCAAGAAACAATATCCTGGGTACCCATAATGCTGGCAAGATGCTTAGCAAGCTTATTAACTTTCTCTTGTTTGGCGCTTAAATCCTCCAGCGCTTGCTATTGCACAAGAAAGTACGCATCTGAATTCTGCATGGACTTCCTCAGTCCTTCGGCTTCTTGCCGCAGCACAGCTGACTGATGCCTTTCAGCTTGTAGCTGAGACTGAAGAAGCCGAAGTGATTCAGGCAGCGAGTTCGAAGAGCTTGTGCCAGCGGTACTGGCCAGTAACTCGAACACTACATCAACGCAGGACTGTGGGGTTTTCTCACTGTCTACAAGATCGTTTTTATCACCTTTCTTGGAGACCAACAGGGTGTCTCACTATCTTGAACCTTATCTGCATTACTTTCTCTACCATTGCATAGTGGGGTGCTCTTCTCCAATATTCTGTTTGCATACTACAAGAGAAACAGGCAGCCACATCACAGGTTTAGCTTGTAGTATACGAAACTCATTTTAGTAAACCGGTTCAGTAGTAAGGTGGACAGGATAACATCATGAAACAAACATATATCTATGTACTATGGTCACTGTATTGTCCATATCATTCTAGTTTATGTTCCCTAATCAAGATAGAGACACAGTTCAACTCATGTATTTTTAAGACACAACAGCATAGACAAAATATAAGTGTGAGAAACTACACAGCATTGGCAGCACTTGTAATGTGCATCACATGAGAACATAACTGTTTATAGAACTTAAACTGAAATCAACATAGAGCAAGAAGTTAGAACAGCAATCCAGTTAAAGAAATAGGTTTAAAACATACCTGTTGGGCCATTGGAGTTTCAATTGGATCATTCAAATTCGAAAGTAGTTGGTATGAGTAAATACAGTGATGCAACAGCGAAGGAGTATGGACCATAGCTACGGAATCTGACCTGAGAACAGTTGCTCTTCTGCTTTAAACGTGGAGTTTGGGTTAGCTGTGGTGGTCTTCGTGCTTTGGGTACTGCAGTAGCTTTACAAACTGCTTGTGTGGGGGTACTCTGTGGTAGACATGGTGCTTTGTCAACTAAAGTGGGTTACTATCCACTGGGGTTGTGGTTAGATGGGTTGTAGCTGGTTCTCTACCCAACGGTGTAAGTGTGCAATCTGGAAGAGTCTCGATTATGTGTGGTGGGGCTAGTTTGTGGGCCAGTACAACCATGGTTCTATCTGCATCGACGGGTAGCACTATCTTTTGTGAAGAACGGGTTTTTGCTCCCTTAGATACTGCCATCACCCCCTCCAATTCAAATGGCTGATAAACAAGAAAAGAAATTGAACGTACAGACATTGTATGGTAGACAGATGTGGTAATTCACATATATGTTGTCTAACCAAACAGGACAACATGACACAATTTCACATATATGATGCCTAACTAAACAGGATAGCATGACACAATTTCAGATATATGATGGATAACTTAACAGGATATAATGGCATAACTCAACATATGATGAGTACCTAAACAGGATGACATGACAAAACTATATGATGTCTTTCTAAAATAGGTTGGGATGAAATAATTCACATACATGTTGTCTAAGTATACAGGATGGCATGATATAATTTACATAATTGATTCATATACTAAGCAGCTGGCACTCGCATGTATGATCTCTAAACTAAGCAGATAGAATTCAATATTGTGCATATGATGTCTAAACTAAGCAATGCAAGACACCATATGCATCATATGAGAAATATAAACATTGCAACTTAGAGCATACACCTCAGGTGGGATATAGGACTGGTCATCTGTCTCTGAATCCTCCTCTGAGAAGCTCCCTGTAACCATCGAGATATATGCTTCAATAGGTACCATTGCCTGCTCTGAAGACCTTGTTTTCACTCCAGATTTTTCCATAACCGGTTCAAATGGCTGATACACATGAAGAGTAGTTCAATATACACAGATTGTCGACAAATGGAATACGTAATGAAAAAAAAGATGGCATGAGATAATTCATATATATGATGCATGGCTCCATGGCGGTGCATAATTCACATATATGATAACTGGCTGAAAAACATGGCATTGCATAATTCACATATCTGATATAGAAAGCAAACAGGAAGCATTCACACAAAGCATGTCTAATCTAAGCAGATAGCATGGCAATGCAAGACACCATATGCATGATATGAGCAATATAACCCAGCCAAGTTAGAGCATGCACCTCGGGGGGGGGGGGGAATACGACTGGTCATCTCTCTCTGAATCCTCCTCCGAAGAGCTATCTATAACCAGCAAGAAATCTGCATCGACAGGTAGCACTGACTGCTCAGAAGACCTTGTTTTCACTCCAGATTTTCCCATGACCGACTCAAATGGCTGATGCACAGGAAGAGTAGA